>NC_135270.1:1255500-1556250 GCF_051311805.1 Agelaius phoeniceus
CTGTGTCCTGCTTTTTTAAAAACATGTTGTCTTATGGCTCCTGTGACTTGGACCTATCTGCAGTTTCCTTCACCCTTTCCCACTAACCTCTCTTTAACCTTCACAGTTTTCTTTGTGGATTCCTAAAGAATCCCATGTCTTTCTTACCCTGTTTTCTTTTCCTTCCACACAGACTCACCAGGGAACAAACAGCTTTTGTTTCCATTCGCTGATGGACTGGTCCATCCTTTAAAGCAGAGCTGACTTGAAGGCAAATTAAAGTCTGAGCTAGTTCACTGCCATCTGTGGATAAGCACTTGGTAACTCAGCATCAATAACTCTAAAAGCAGGGTTTTTTACCTCTTCACAGCTAGACCTCCAGATTAGAATGGGCACAGTCATGTTCAGATAATTGTGTGTTTATATAATGCACATCTTCACCTTGAACCTCTTCCCAATCATCAAGTCTTGCCATGCAGCCTATTTTTCCTGCACTAAAATACAACTTTTCCACTTCAAGTTGACCCTTGCTGGTTTCCTCGCTCATGTCAAGATTCACGCCCACTTCAAATCCCTGAATGCTTCTTAATTTCGGTTTCCAGGCTGCCTTTCTGAAAGGCAGTATCTTTGCTCTTGTTCTGTTTTCCACACTGCTGAAACTCGCTTGTCTTCATTCTCAAAGCCCTTCTGAACCCTTCTCATGTTACTGATCAGCCAAGCAAGTATTACCAGCTTATGATCCAGCTCCTAATTGCCAGCCTTCACTGTTCTCTGCCCATTCCACAGAACTTCCCAAATGTTCAAAATGAAAAAAATAAACCAGTAATTTGAATTTTTCTGATTAATCCAAGAATGCTCTGTCAGTACCTCCTAGCATTCCCTTCTCCTCTCTCTCAGAATCTCCTGTTTCTAATACTCTGTAGGCTTTAGCTCTTCAAGTCAAGGGTGTACTGAGTGCATCAAGTCAAGGTTTTATTCTGAGGTTGTAGAGCACTTGATATAGAAGACATCTGGGTAATTATTGGAGTGCTTAGAACTGCAATAATAAGCATAACAATAAAAGAGATGCAGTGCCAGGGATGTATCATGCAGCTTACCACTCTTCAGAAAGTGGTTCTTCTAGTGGTATAACCTGAGAGTTTTCTAAAAAAAACTTGTTATTTCTACCAGTATTATGTTTTCTAAACTAAATTTGATTAATTTTTTTGTCTACAAGGGATAAGTTAAGGCAAATTACAGCCGAATGCCACACCCTCTTAAGATGCTCCACAGTAAACACCTTGATCTCAAGGGTTTTGAAGTTCCTGCTTGTTTGTTTGAGGTTTTCAGTTTGTAGATTCATTTAGTTTTGCTTTGTAATCCAGCCCTGTCATGTTTAATTTTGTGTGGCAGTGAGCAATGGCTGTGGATACAGAGCTCCTTTAATTCCTCTTGTGTTCCACCAGTGCTGTAATTTTTCATCATTTTGTGACAGGAACAAAGGAAGGTAGTTACTGTACAACTCTGGAAGAATCCCCAGCTCCCTACAGCTATGGCTTTACACATAAGCCTATTCTTTCTCCTGGCTTCACTTAAAGGAATCACAAATCTGTTTCTAAGATCAGATAAGCCAGTCTCACCCATTCTTAGAATCATGCCTGCATTTCATGTCAGTTTTCCAGAGGTACTACACTGGCAGCAACACATGCAAATTCAGGAAAAAAAATTATCTAAAATGTAGTTACTTTTTGTGCTAAAGACAAAAGACATTAAAACTTCTGTATGGAAGTGAACTCATTTTAACCTAAGTTGTTTAGTGACAATCTCTCTTTTGTTGTTTTTTTTTTAACTACTAGCAAGGACATATTCTTCCCCCACAGAGACACCTCAAAGAACAATACAACCACAAGAGTTCATCAGCCAGAGTTGTTTATAAAGTGACCCTCATGCAAGCACCTTTAAGAAGCCAAATTGAAATGTCAAACCACCTGCAACCAAAGAATCTGCTTAGAGACTTCAGTTACAATGGCAATGCCAAAATTCTTATGCAAATTAAAACTAAAATAATAGCTTAGAACATCCCAGTGTGTCAGAGCACTTTGACAAAAGTGAAGCTCAGATGTTCTCACCTGGTCCCATTAGCAGTGCTTCCTTCAGCAGCAGTTTTAACCTCCCACTCGACCTCCTAACCTCTCTGAAATAATTCTACTCTGAAAGTGTAATTGTGGATATTATAAAAGTTGGAACACGACCCTTCTGGAGACCCACAGGATGAGAAGCACCAATGGTCTGGAGCACTACCAGGGCTCCAACACAGTGAGGAGGGACAAAAACCTCTGCAGTGCAGCAGAGGGCCTCAAACACCAAAACTAAAAGAATGAAAAAGAATTTCACTTTGTTCAAGCACAGGAATGTGAGAGAAACTCAGCACAGATGCACAGCAGTCACACAGACAATCTTGTTCAGTGATTTGTCTCTCACCTGGTTTCAGGAATTGTCTTACAGCTGAGATACTGCCATTGGGGAACCACATCCTAAAGGCTCATTACTTGCAGGTACATTGTGCATTTCCATGTACAGGACATTCAGTGCTGCCCTTTCAGTGACAAACAGCTGGTTTTGTGTCAAGCTCCACCACTTGAGCTGCTCAGTGGGTACTTCTGTGGTCCTCTCCCAGGTTAGAATTAGTCACTTTTCAGAGTTCAACCTGGCACTATTTGCCTCAGGTTATCATGTCATACATGCCTACACTGACAGAAAAGACAAATACTATATGTAGCCTAGTTTCACACTCAGTAACATTATTTTTAATCAACTATAATAAATGAGATCTCTGTCAGGTTTAGCTGCATGCTTTGTCATAATATGAATAAAATTTCAGACATCTGATGTCTGTGCTGTGCTGTACTTTTCTTTAAATGACTTACATGACTTAGCAGCCAACTTTACAACAGAGTATGGATGAGAGCTTGAATTCTGATGTCGCAGGCACGACTGATAACCACCAAAGCAAAGAGCACATTTACCATTTTTTGTTGATTATCTCTGTCATCAACAGATGAGTTTTTCTCTTTTTATAAAAGAACAAAGGCTTTCTTTCCCTTTGGGCTTGTGCTGAAGGGGGCCTGTGGTGTCCTGTTCATCAGGCAGGGGTGAGAGGTGCGGCTTGGTGCAGTTTCCCTTTCATGGAGAACAAAGCAAAGTTACTCTGTTCCCATCTGGGTGCACTCAGGAGTATTTTTCCTCTTAAACCACGTTAAAAGTCCATTAAGCTGAAAAAAATAATTTCTCCTATTTTAAATGGACAGCATCGAAATCCAAGCAAATCCTTAATCACAGTAGCCTACAAAAAGTAAAAATATTATGCCTTAGCTGTAGATAATGTATTTCAAGTAATAAAGCCTATCACTTCAACTGATTTGTTTCACTCTTTACTGTTGCTCTCTCTCCATAGACTGACAGGAGCTCATGAAGTTTTATCCATCCCAACTGTATCCTCAAAGAAAATTTCTTCCCTGAAATACTTTTAAGCTTTCCAAGGCAAGTGGAAAAATATATGTGCCTTACTAGAATAGGCACTTTCCCTGCTGCCAAATGCCTTGAAGGAGTGGCTCCACAGCTTTCAGGGTGACAGCAAATGACACTCAGAGAAAGAAGTCACAGCTAACATTTAAATGAGGATCCTGCACACTATGACCTCATGCAGAAGCTGGAGCTTCAATCCTGCCTGTGCTCATGAATAAATTGCCAAGTTCACAAGGCTCTGCAAGTCAGATTGAGATGTGTCTCGGGCTGGAATAGTGTGCTCACATCCCAGAGATTCCTCTTTTATTCTGCTCTTCGGGCACCCAAAAGAAGGGCAAAGAAAAGCATCACCTAACACATTTCTATCACTAAATGTACTTTTTGTGCTAATGGCATTTTTAATGGAAAGATGGAAAAGAAGAATGCCCCTAGAAGCAACTATACACCAAGATTTCTTACCATGAGTATTTAAGTCTTAAAAGATTTTCTGAACTAGGAACAAATAAACAAAGCAGTTCAAAAAGCAGGAAAGTGCTTTGATGTCAAGGAGGACATGAATTCAACTGCCTGAGCTGTGAGGGAATCCTTACTGTGCTTGGCTGAGCGAGCTCCACTTCTCTTACACCTGCAAACGTTCCCAACTCCGTGTTGTGCCCTTTGCACAAATCAGGCTGTAAACCTTGGCAAGAAATGAAACTGCAAATGCTGTGATATGCAAAGGCATGTTGCTTAATCATGCAAATGGTAAGATATATCCCCCCATTTTCATTCATTTCATTTAATTTCATTTCTAGGCCACTCAGTCATGCAGTGAAGGCTAGATATAAACTCAGGCCTTCACAGGCTAAGCAGAAGAGGCTCAGATTTCTGACTAGCAGCTTATCAGATGGATGAGGCAGCAAAATAAAACCAACAGCTCTAAAGCCAGGATGTTTAAATGACCTTCAAGTACAACACTGAATAGCTAAAATAGCTCTGCTAAGCTCCAGGCCCCGAGATACCACTGGGCTGTGACACTGAGCTGCCTTCAGCACCAAAGACAGATTATGTCAGGTTTTTCCCTGCATTTTCTGCATGCCTTTGGAGGTTTTATTTTAATATCTGAAGTAGATTATCCCATAACAGTATCAACAGGACACAGACTTAAAGAAAAGAAAAAGCCTGCTGTCTTGCTGTTTAGAATTAATACAAAAACAAGGCACATCAGTCACTCATAATTAAAAGTCACTGAGTATTCACAATATAAATAATAGTTCTTTCAAGACTCTTTTAAGTAAATTAATTTTACAATATGCTTTTGATTGTTCCAAACCAACAACAATGCCTACTGTTAGCTTCTGAATTTGCATATGAATCGAAACACTAGTAAGGATTATTACAATTGTCTAGTGTACAATAAACTATTTAGTGATTTGTATTATTTTGTGCAGGTTGTCCCTAAAGCACAAATCTATGGCCCTATACAGGCCCTCCAGGGCTAGATGTTCCCTCACAGGGCAGGGGCATGCTCTGGAGAAATATTGGTTTGGGAATTCATTAATAATTAGTGGAATGGAATTGTGCCCTCCTTCCCAGGGGACACTGGACCATGCCCTCAGCAATGCTGTGCTAGGACACTGCCTTGGGGGACACCACCAGTGCAGTCCTGCCCCATGTGTGCAGCCCAAACTGTACAGAGAGAGGACAGTGACCCTCTCAGCTCCTAGAGACAGCTCCAAGGCCCAGGCAGCCTGGGCAGGAGCTCAGCAAAGAGGCAGCTCACACCCTGTCCTTGTCCCAGCTGGGCTGCTAGGACCTGGGATAGGAAATGAGTGTGGCAAAACCCCAGAAGAGCAGAGTTAGGTTTGACCCAAAACCACACTAACTGTATCTAGCTTTTCCCCCAGACCCAACCAGACTGAGCTAAAGCACCAGATTTTAGCCACCAAACTGTTGGTGCAGATCTCCCCTAGCTACACACCTGGAGGACTCAGCTACAGTCAGCTGCAAGTTATTCCTTCAGCGTGCTCCTTTCCCAGCCCACTGCTGGCAGCCTCCTAAGCAGAATCTCAGGGCAGAAATGTGTCAGTCTCCAGTACAACTCAGCCTGTGACTTGCACCTGTCAGATTCACTGCAGGAAGACAGTGGAAGAGGTAAAATCACACCACCCACACTCTTGATGATTCAATATGAAATCTCTTTGCATGCTTCAAGCCAACAGAGCCCTTTCCTCATGAACTAGATTGCATCAGCCCTAAAAAAGATACCAGAAAATTCTGTTTCTTCAACAGTCATAGAACAATCTGGGAGATGAATGGGAAGCTGAGGTGACAGGTGATATCCTCATCTGAGATGCTGAATAACACTGATGCACCTGATCCTGGTACAGTGCTGAGCACTCTCTAAATAAAACTAACTTCACATTCTCTATGGCACATGGGGCACCAGCTTTACACTCCTGTTGCACAAAGTATCTCAGACTTTTCTGCAGCTGCTTTACACTTAAAGCCTGATTTAACTATTATTTAATTAGACTCGTTTCATAGCTGTTACCCCAGAAGCATTTCATTAGGCACTGACTGAAATCATTGGGCCAGGCTTGCTGAAATTAGAGCTCTAGTCATTGTCCTGTCCTGTTATGCTTCATGATCAGCTGGGGGGCTCCATCCCCACTGCTGTTTTCACTGTTGACTCACTGCTGCCACTGTTTGGTACTGAAGATGAACCATTTCATTGGGTCACTCTATTTGGTTATAGTTACCTTATCTTTTTAATGCTTGGTTTGCTCCTTTAAAGAAGAGGTGTCAGAAATACCAGAGTTTCTTTTATATCTCCCTCAAGTCTTGGAGAGCTTTTAGCCTTTTGGGGAAGTGATGGACCTGAGATCGTGGAAGCTTTTTTCACCCCTGTCCAGACAACATATTTGTCTTGGAGTTGGCAAATTTGGGAAGAGGTTGAATTATTTTCCCACACAGGGGACTCCTCTTGCCCAAGATGAACTGGGTTTCATCTGCATTTGTGGATAGAATAGGAAAATAAAGTATCATGAGATATTTTCCTTAAGCAGAGGAGTTGGACCAGATGGACTCCAGAGGTCCCTTCCCACCTCAAACATTCTGTGACTGGGGGAAATAGTTTCCCATAAGAACAAGGCTGAAAACTGCTGAAGAGCAACAAAGTTGGAGGGACAGGAAGAATCCTAAGAGGTAAATATTTAATTAACAAAAAAAAGCTAATCAGTATTGATGTTTAGAAGTCTAAACAGTGCCAAAGAAGCTGAAGTAAACATCTAACCTGACACAGTATCTGTAGGTGGTGTTGTTTCTTCTTAGTGACCTTAACTACAGCGTTATCTCAGGGAATATTGATCAAATTACAGAATTCCTTCAAATTTATGTGCAGCAAGCTGAGTCTGCAAGGGCAGATTGAACTTGCTTGAGAACACGTGACATAGGGTATTAGAAGATATTTGGAAGCCAGAAATGGGCGCCCTGCAGGATACAGTTGCTCCATAATCATTAGGTGTGCTCAAAGTGGGGAATTCGGTCCCTCAGAGGGCTAACCACTATGTCACACATCTGGCAGAATGACATGCAGCTCACTTGACAGCTGAGGGTTAAATGTGCCTTGAGTGCTCCAGAAGGTCCCAAGGGTCTCAGTCTCTCTTTACACACACACTCACAGTGACTCTCATTACTATGATACTGAATTTCAAAATGCCAGCTGGGGAAAAAAACAACATGCTCCAAAAATGCTTAACACCCCCACCCCCAAATTCATAATTGCTAACAAGAATGAAGTTAAACTTGATGAGATGTTTAATTCAATGCAGTAGGTGAAAGGACTAAGTGTTGTGACTGCACTGGACACAAATAAATTAAATTAAGATTGATAATAATTTGATAATTTGATCCAGCAGTGCAGACAGCACACAACCCTGAGATCAGCTGGTACCCAAAACATGTCCCATATAAAGAAAACATGCACAGGCACAATTTAACAAAGGAAACCTTTGTAGCACACTGTATCCCTCTAATGCAATGGTATTTGATAATTTCTATTTGGACAGTTGAATATTTCCTTGCATAAACCCATTTAAGGACAAGTAAAAATTTTAAGGATTTGGTTCTGTGTTAATATAAAAGAGAAGATCAAATTAAACCCCCAAACCAACATGAAATTTACAGCTCTGATTTACCATGATCTAATTCTTCCATACTGAGTTCTGTCCCTGCCCTTCTGGTCACAGACCTCCATCCCAAAGGCAAAGCAGCACTATCTAAAAAATTCCAAGTTTAATGCAGTAACCTCAGTTTTATCTTTTTAAAATATTTATTTAAACCTCATGTTATTTTTACCAAAACTAGTGAGTTCATGAGCTGTGTTGCATTTTTAATTTCCCAAACTGCCATTTGTGAGTCAGTCAATGCAGACTTCGCAGTTTTAAGGCTAATTTGAGAGCTTGAAAACACCAAAAATAACTGCTGAAATGGAATATGCATGCTGAACAAATCACTACATCCTTAGCACAGCAAGAGCAACAAAGCTCCAACATCCACAATCAGTGCAGTTCCCAGCCAAACCCCCCAAAGTTAATTCTGTAGTAACATCAGAATTACTTAAATGCTTTTCTCAGCTTTTCCACTTGATTGCTTTGAGCCTTTGTGGACAGCCAGCTGAGCAGACAGGCCTGGCATAACACAGCTATTGCTGTATAATTTGTGCAATCACATTTTAGGAGAAATAAAACAAAAAAAGAAAAGGAAAATTAATTCAAGAAATTCAACAACTATTTTTAAAGCTATACAGAAAAACACATTAAACCCCTACCCCCCAAATTCTTTAAAGGCACACCATGATTCATCCACTGTAACGAGCAAGTGTTATTTCTGAACCCTCTCAACTGAACTGGAATGCCAAGAAGCCCGAGCTGCAATTGCCACTGGGGAAGCTGAGGTGACAGGCTACATCCTACATGTCAGCGCATTCACGAGCCAAAAAGAATAATCAGTTTTTCACTCTGCCCCCCCATATGCCACAACCTCCATATTTCCATGTGCTTACCTCTAAGTGCAATGATTTGTTTTGTATTAAATTACAGTTTACAGAGTTGTGTCAGCTTTGATGATGCCAACAATTACTTCCTGTGATGGCCACTGACCTGCTCTGACAGAACATGCACCACATTCCTAATGGGCATCCAACTGGCTTTAATTTCTAGCCATTGGCCCTTGAAACCGCCCTAGATTAAAATCTCTACTATCCCATATTTTCTTTGGGAAAAATACATCCACTCTGTAAATGTATTCACATTTAGACTGAACTCAAATCTTGCTACGAGCTAGTTTGATTGCTGATTTCAAATAAATTATCTGACAAACACAGCTCCTTCCTTGGCTTCCAAATCAATGCAAGATTTCTTTTTTCAGAGTTACTCATAAATATTCAATCAACATTTTATGTGAACAAATAATTTCTGACATTCTCTGTGCTTCCCAATTGGACAAATGCTGGTTAATCAGCAGGACAAAAAAAAATCCCCTATTCACAGAAACACACTGTGGATACAATCATTCCATAAAATTTCTGCAAATAACCACACTCTGTAAGTGCAGAACAATATCAGGGAGAACCCAAGCTGAAGCTGAATTGCTGATCAGAATCTGAATGAAGGCTATGGAAGTAATATGGCTCATGTAATTACAGAGGGAGTTAAATGTGCTTTCATGGGAACTGAATTTGGGCCATGAATTTTAAATGAGCCAGTGGATGACTTCAATTAATGGACTGACATAATAAAGTTATCAATAAAACTAAAATAACTATAAAGTGAATTTTCCATCTATTGTATTAACTACCTTCTCTAATAGTTAATAACATAGTGTTAAGAATTTGAGAAACAAAAATCTGACCTTCAGAATTTCTGTCTGATGAAGTGACAGGAGACAGTGCAATATTAATCAAGAGCATGTTTAAATTGACAGCCATCCCACAATTACTACATCATCCACCTCCAAGTGCTCTACACGCACTCCAATAACTGTTAGTTTTATGCTGAATTTGGACCGCAAGCGACAATTGGTTTTAAAAACTCCTGATTGAAGTGCCAATTTGCAATGAGAAGAGACATCTTTAAAATATGGATAACTCTAGTAATAACTACATAATATCTAACTCTGATCTATTTCAAATTAATGCACTCACAAAATGTGAAATACTCCCACAGTATTAGATGATGAGACTAGACTGCAGGTACCCAAAACAGCTGCTCTGTTTCTCCAAGAGTGTGAAATAAAACCATTTCCAAATTAGCAAAGGAAAGCCCTTCCCTTCCTTTATGGTTGTATTACATCATCTCATACAAGTAGTGCTCATTTGCAAAGAGGCTGAGGGAGAGCTCGGAGGGAGCAGCTCTGGGCCCCAAGATCAGGGCAGCAACCAAGCACTGCACAAAGTGGCAGCAGCCCCAAAACCACGACACCTTGAGTATTTGGGGGATGTGGGCTTCAAAGCCCTTCAGCACCAGCCCACAGCTCTCAATCCAAATCCAAAATCTAGCATCAGTCTTCCCATCTAGCAGCCCATCAATATTTCACCTCCACATTTTATGATATTTTAACCTGTTGAGATCAATTTGACCAAAACTAGCCTTACAAAAAAAATCACTTGTTATAGCATAGCATAAGAAAAAAAAGAAAAGGCCTGGAAATGTACGTGCATTTTTATTTCCTAGATGAGAACAGTTCTAAACTGCTGTATAATATTCAGGGCAACAACTCTAATCTCTTCTAAATTAAAAAAGTACAAGAGAGCTTGAAATGCTCTGATAATTTTAAATTCTTAGGCACTGCAGTTGCTCTCAACAGTTTGTTTCAATTACATTTTCAATGCAGGAGTTTTTTTATTACAGATATTCTGGGCAAATTGCCTTAAAATGCAAACCAGGGAAGAAAGCTCTTACAGTGACCATGAGAAGCTCAATAATAATTATTTGAATAATATAAAATTCAAAAAACCTATCAAAAGAGGGCATTACATAGCCTGGAAGTCAATTAGTTTTATATTCTATTTGCCTTCTTCCTGCACCAGCCTCACCTATTTAACAAAATGCTGAATAAAATGTTTCTCGTCACACTATAAAGACAGCAGATATATGCTCCTCTCCTTCCATACCAATAACAGACATAGCAACTGTGGACAAGATATCCAAGAAAGATGATAAAGATGGATTTAGTCATACAGAAAGGCAACGGAATTCAAGATGAAGAGAATAACCCAAAGGCCGAAAGGCAAATGCAACACCTAAGCAATACAGAAAACAGGCAAGGTAATGATAGCATGACACACAAAACACGAAGTGAAAATACTTTATAAATTATTAAAATAAAATCTGTGAGGAACCTTCTGTTACGTACGTTGTGAAGGCTGGTGGCCCTACACACAAAGGGTCCATGACGGTTCCTTGGAGGGACAGACCCCAAATTGGAAAAATCTCCCCTGTTCAAGGCAACTGAGCAGAGCCTCTCCCAGGATGCTTTGCTGTGTATGCAAATGTACCCCAGTTCTGCCTCCCTGGTTGGCCCGTTGGCCTCTCCGCCCCTTTTTCCTTATATGCATGTGCCCTAGAATGTTCTGCCGTCCCTGCTTACCCATTGGCCCCTTCTGCTGCAGTGTCCCGCCCCTTTACCCTATTGGCTGCCACCCCTTGTCCCGCCCCTGTAGTGCCCTGAGCCCTCAGCCCATTGGCCCTGATGCTGTGCTCCGCCCCGGGCCCCATATGTAACCCTGGACCCCAGATTGTCGTTTTGTTTTTGTGCCGGGCCCCCTCCGTGCGAGGCTGGAGTAAAGCTCCTCAGAACTCCAAACAAAGACCCTTCCCACTTCTTTGTCATTAGTGATCCTACAAGAGCTGCTGGAAGCATGTGCTGGAGTGGGGGTGTGTGAGTGATGGTGTGTGTGAGTGTGAGTGATGGTGTGTGTGAGAGTGATGGTGTGTGAGTGCTGGTGTGTGCCTGTGATGGTGTGAGTGATGGTGTGTGTACTGCAGTGATGGTGTGTGCCTGTGCCTGTGATGGTGTGTGTGTGCCGCAGTGCTGGTGTGTGCCTGTGATGGTGTGTAAGTGATGGTGTGTGTGCCGCAGTGCTGGTGTGTGCCTGTGATGGTGTGTAAGTGATGGTGTGCCAGTGCTGGTGTGTGTGTGTTCCTGTGCCCCCGAGCGAGCGGCTCCATTGCTGGATTGTCCTGGAAGGTCGTGGCACCGCTGCCTCTCGCTCGGCCGCCAATGGGCCAGTGGCTCATGACACTACACCATCATCAACTAACCAGTTTTTCTTAAAAGCAATAAATAAAAATCCTCCCAAAGACATCATGCAGTGCGAAAGTCCCCAGTGTAAGCCATGTGGTCCAACAGAAGGGAACAGATCTGTTAATTGATTAATTGAATAATCCCACTGTCTCTCCACAGGAGCATCCCCTGTTGTCCCAGGGTGGTGCTCTGAGCACTCCACAAGCTCCCTCACTACTATTTTTTTGCTGACACAATGCATTATTCTTTTCTGCAGTAATGTGATGAAAGCTGAGTTTATCAAGTCCAGGTAAATTCCATCAGATTTTTTTGCCAGTTGAAGTTTCTATTATCTCTATGGAAATCCTGCTTTACTCGGCAAAAGCTGAGGAACTGAATGTCTTTGATAGCATTTTCTGAGTACCCTTCTGACATTGCTTCTGATCAGCATTTGAAATTTTTCCTCCCATTAAAGGTTAACTTATGCCTCTCTATCTTTTCAGCACATCTTCTAATATATGGAAAATTGCACCAGTACCTCTACTGTAAAATATTAAATAGATCTGCTATCATAAAAGAGCTCTTATCCATTCTCTAAGATGAGCATTTCCCTCTTACTTAGAAGAATGGATGAGTGAACAGATACAGCATATCACAGACAACTGCTCTTATTCCTGTTACATTTTGTGGTTGGGGTTTTATTTGCTTTTTCAAACACATGTCTTCTGTGGCACTGGCCAAGCTATCTTTGACTCTCCTGCTGCATCTATCTGCTTAAAGGAGCAGTCATTTCTTAATCAGGAAAATACTTGGCCTTTTTTTTTTTTCTTAGAGCCTTCTTGGCTCTAAGTTCTGAAGTAATTCAAGTTCTTAATACTCTTCCTCACAGCACTTAAAAGAATTGAACTACTTTTTGAATTCTTGTTTTTTCACTTCAGGTCAGGTCCTGAAACCTCAACATCAAGATTAGTGCTTTAGCCAGATCACTAATTTCACCTTACAGTGGTTATTTTCCTTTTTCATTATTCATGCTCACCTTCAGCAGTAAGCCTATACACTAGGGAAGGATACAGATTTCAGAGGCATATAAGACATTTTAAAGTTCTTTTTCATTCTAGACCATTCTATTGAAACAAAGATAAAATTTCTTCAAAACAAAACCATTTCTCCAAGGCTACAAAAATTCTATATGCTTCCAAATGAGAAAATCAATGTTACTCTTAGGAAAAAAAAGATTATTTTTCAACTCTTTCATTTCGCCATGGTTGGAGTTTCAATTCCAAGTGATCAGTTCTCTCAATTCTCACAGGTACACGCAATGTTTTCACACTATGGTTTTGAACACAAAAATAAATAAGCAGAAATATCCATTCCATTATTTTCAAATTGAGGGATGTAAAAAATATTACCTCTGATACAGAATAATGCAGTTCTACAGCTTTTTCCCTCTGCTTTTGTCTTCAACCATTGAAGTGTAACATACAAAAGACCTATCCCAGGTCTGTAAACCTGAAGAAGGACCTCTTGTGCTGATTCTTTTGAATTCAGTGTCTTTTACCCTCTGAACAGAGAATGACATTCATTATGTCTGATACTTTCATAAAATGAAAAGGTAAGTTGGCCTCTGTCAAATTAGTATAAAGACTCTTATTCAGTTGCAAAATAAGAGTGTGCAAATCCCTCCGACCCATCAGATCCACATTCAAAAGCTACAAATTCAACACCACTGATCTTTACCTGCAATGAAAAACTCTCTTTTTAAGGCTGGAAAAGACTTTTAAGATTGAGTCCAACTGCAAAATTAATGCTACCACAGCAAGGACGGAAAAAAATCACTCATGGCAAAAGGCTCAGTATAAAACTGCTCCAAACCCAGGAATCAGATTAACAGATTTTCCCTCTGAAACTTTGCACTGAAGAAAATAATGAGAATTTGGCCAGAATCAAACTTAAGGAAAAAATACTAAAAAAAGAAAGTATTATATAATGTGAAATATCTTCATCCATAACACATCCCCAGGAAGAAAGCGTTGCACTGCCTATGCTAGGCCAGTAAGGACTGGCTGGTTTTGGAAGCCTTTGAAACTCCTCTGTAGCTCCCTGATGTACCTGATGTCATATATTCTAAAGAGGCTGCAGCTTTCAATTCATCTTCTCAGGTATACATAGGAAAACTCAACTTTGAAAAGGATTGCAAAAAACTAACGTGAGATTTTGCTTCCCTTGCAAACAAGGTCCCAATTCCTATTAACTTTACTATGATCAAAACCAGGATTTATGCAGTAAAAGAAATCAGCAGAAATACAAACAGACTAAATAAACTACTCAGCAGGAATGTCTTACATAAGACATTAATTGCTACAACAATTTACAGAATATGTTTAAAATAAAAAATATAATCTAATAATGCTGATAACCATGCTTGCCAGGCAGTTTCACTGACTCTCTACATTATCTTCTATTACCTGGGCATCTACCAAACCAAGCAACCTAGATTTGGCGGGGGGGGGAGGCTATTTATTGTGGAAAAGCATCCTTGTTCCCAGAAACCAAGCATGTACATAAAAGTTTGAGTTAGGCCCAATGCTTAGATCATTCCACAAGAGTTCATAAAAAAGGCAAAGGACAACCTGTAGGACAACATGAGGTGGCAGTGCTGTCAGATGCTGCCCCTGGAAGAAGAGGAGCACATACCCTGGGAGTCAGACTGCCCAGCCAGGCTATTCCCCATGCTGTGGGAATAATGACAGACTCACTTTGGCTGGACAAAGAGAGCAGTGTGTGCAAATCCCTCAGATCCACACTCAGAAGCTAAAAATTCAACACCATTGATCTTCACCTGCAATGAAAAACTCTCTAATTAAGTCTGGAAAAGAAGATTCAGATCATCCAGTCCAACTGCAAACCCAGCACTGCCACAGCAAGGACTTGCTCTGTTCATGGTCTGACTGCTCACTGAAAAAGTCCCTGGCCCAGGATAGAAGTGGATGGTTTGTAGAGCTCAGGTCTGTACAGCTCAGCGGGTACAGAGCATGAGACTCTCAGTCTCAGGGCTGTGGCTCTGAGCCCCATGGTGGGCGCCAGCTGCAAGACTGTCGTGCCTGGTGGGGCTGTTCAGGCCCACTCCAGCTAGCTAGGGAGCCCAGCCCACACGATGGACAAAAGGCAAAAGATGAGAATTGCTCCTCTCCATGTAGGGACAAATGTCCTCAGTTTATTGACTTGATAGGAGACACCAGATCAGGCAACCTCCCAGACAGAAAAGAGAGCGTCCCCTTCCCGCGGGGGGTTTGGAGCAGAAGGGAAGGGGGGCAGAGGAAGGGGGCAACAGCCAATGGGATACAAGTGAGGAGGGGCGAGGGAAGGGCTAAACCAGGGAGGGACCACCAACACTAACACTTGGGGTGGGGGGAAGGGGAACACCATGTGGTGATAGCATACAAATCACGTGAACAGTGCAAATTACCAAACACCCAGTGCAAACAACTAAATAATTATTTAGTGCAATACAACAGCCCTCTGCGGGTCTGCACACATGGAAGGATCATCCTCAAGGAAATTATGGCCCAGCTCAGCCTAACATGTTAGAAAGAAGTGGTGCTGTCAGGTCAGGCTGCCCTGTACACAGCTGCTGAACGCGTCCAACATTTGCCTCCAGACAAACGTGAACAGCAACCCTGAGTTTGCATGTAACTGAGAGCTGTTAAACAGCTGCTGTGCTCCCTTTTACTGCCTATAAAAGGCTGCCTGAAATGTTATTATTGTAGACACTTCATCTTCAAGGCAGTGATTTTTCAACTCTGAAGGGCCAGTCACTGATCCCTCTGCAGGTTTTGTTGTTTTCTCCCTTATTCCCTGACAGTCTGCATCTGTTGCATGTCAGGCCTTCTAGTAAACTATTTTCTTGCACTGAGTCTCAGTTTGCAATGATTATGTGTTTTACACACACACTTAACAAACTTCTAAATAACAGAAGATATTTTCTGAAATGTACAAAAAATATCTGTGTATGAACAATCACCATGCTAAGAGATTTGATAGAAGAAAACATAGCTTTTATAAAAATATATATTATAAACACTTTAAAAGAAGCATTCATGAACCATACATGAAGAGGTTTTTTGCAACTACTCCCAGTAGTTCAGACACTGTGCTTAGAATACATTATGCTTTGGGGTCCGAGTCCTGTACAGTGTGAACTGGCACAGCTTTATGTGTTGGCAGCACTCTCTTCCCCTGCCTTGAGTGGAGATGCAATAATTCATACCAGGCAGAGCTGCAGTCACTGGTGTCAGTTCCCCAATCTCTTGCAGGAATATGAAATTATATAAACAGGTGTCCCTTCTCACCTGCATTTCTTTTCTAGTGATACTCCCCATTTAGTCTTCTGACCCTGGTCCTCAACCTGAATTCTTCAAAACCTATCTGGTTTCTATTGACTTTCACATTGCTGCATGAGCTTTGGGGTTTAACTGTGTATAAATTGAGAATTATATGAGCCAGAAGCTATTGAACAAGGGAAAAGGACTGCCCATTATCCCATCAGTCATAAGCAATTTTCAAAGTAAATCTCTACTTAAAATACCACTTCATTGATTGATGCTACTTATTTATTATATAATAAAGTCTCTAATAATGTGGTATTTCACTCTCATAAAAGAATCTTTTAAACTACCACTTAGGAGCAGTTTTAATGCAAGTGACATGTTGTCATCAGCCTGCCTTCAAGATTACAAACCTGGTTAAACAGCAGTCTTCAACAGCAACAACCAACCAGGCTCAGGCAGATCCCAGAACCAGGAAAGGAATGCAGTCAGGCCTGGGGCATGTACTTACTGCAACTACAACAACCATCTTTTCCATGCAGAACGGGGCACAGCAGGAAATCGATCTTCTAAGAGCTAAAGGTAGGACTGAATTGTTGCTTTACTTTAACAAGTTCAGGAATTAAACCACTACCTTTATCCTCTTCTATATGAACCACATTAAAAAAAAACAAACCTCAGCAAAACCCCCAGAGCCTCACAGAACTTTGTTTTAGTTGCTGTTTTGCCCAAACTGTTCTTCTGCCTTCACATTTATGTCCTCTCAGTGCCACCCCATCTCCCAGTTTTCCTGATTCCCTCAATCATCACTCTGATGGGAAGCTGCTGTGTTTTCCCTCTGAGCTGATCTTATGTGATTAAAGCAACATGATTTCTACCATCACTAAACAGTGTATTAGGAGCCTGGTTTAACTCCTGTAGTTAGATACTTTACCACGTTGCATTTACTTTTTTGGATGTTTCAACAGTTGCAGAAGCCAGGTTGTGTCCAGCTGTGCCAAGCAGCTGCACTACAGGAGAGGCTTGATGTGGCAGGCTGACACAGCCACTGGAAGCCCCTTACTGTTGTTGTTCTATTATTTCTCTAGAGTCCCACAATGATATCATCAGACTTCTAAAGTCCATACCTCCTTGGGGTATTCTCATGGCTGCAGATCTTCACTGACTCCTTCTGCTGCCTGTTGTTCTCTCCCAGTTCAGGGCTCCTCCAAGGCTCTCCCTGACTGGCCAACCCACCCCCTTTTATCCCAGTTATCTTCATTGGTCACAGCTGCAGCCCATCAAGGACAACAGGGACCTCTGGGGCAAAGCCTATGTACAGATATTCAAGTACATTTCCTCTACTGTACCTTACAGTGGCCAGCAGCACATCAGAGGTACCTAAACCACCTGATGACCTTTGTCTGTGCACATCTAACAGCTGCCTCCTGGCACTGTGGTGGCTGGAGGTGTGATGGTGATGCTCCTGCAGATGAGTTGGGGAGTTATGCCAACACTCTGTGCAGCCGTGCAGATGGAGCAGAAATTACAGTGCTGGTTTGGGCAGAGACTGTCCAAAGGCAGGAATGGAAAGATGTGATGCTTAGGGAGAAATATTCTTCAGCAAAAGAACTGGGAGGATGAGCTACTTAGCCATGTTCAGATGGCACCACTTGGACAAGGATCCTCTCAACAGAAACTAATTATCTGGGCAGCATTTTGTAATGAATTCATTCTTACCAAAGGTAAAGGAATAGCAATTCTTCCCTTAAATTCACGTGAGTGCATTGCAGGATCATGACCCTTTTTGTTTTTTCCACCAGTCAAGCATTCAAGGTGCTCCCCTCAGTGAATGGTACCGTAACTCCTGAAGTGTCCAGGCTCCTGGGGACCTCTGAACATGAAGGGAGGGTAGGAAACACACCTAAGCACAGACTGTAGTGTTTCAAATACCTTCTGTCTTTTCAGGCCAAGCCAAACACCCTGCTGTGAGGAATTCTTTCACATTAGTAGTATCAGAGGACTACAGAAATGGACAGATTATATTTTGATTTTCTATTCCATCTTAGTACTTAAGCACACATAAGATTTGCATCAGTTTATCTGTAGAATAGAAGTATGAAGTAAACACAGTTATAAAGCATTCCAAGATACTTGCAGGAATGAACTGTGAATATGCCAATGCTACTGACAGTAGACACAGAGTGGACTGTGGAAAGGTTTGGAAATCTGAATCACAGAAGTCTTAGCATCACTAATCCTGATTCTATTTAAAACAAAACAGAAACACCACGGGAAAATACACTGCTGATCATTTAATTGCAATATTTTAGGATATTTTCTACTGCTTTTAATTATGAAGCTATACGTGATATTTTGATACTGTCTAGAAAAAAAAAACAAGCATGGAATTTTAATATCAGGTATGCAGTTCCCTTTTTACTGACTTTGATGATTTCTTTCCTATATAAAGCATATTAAAAGGAAACAGTAGCTGTACCTATGATTGTAAAACAATTCCTTCATGTCAAACACCTTATCTAAGCCACTTCTCATGCAAAAAGATGAGAATTCAAAAACATCTGAAAGCAGTTAGTGGAGGAAAAAAAAGAAGTTATCCAAGTTAGAAGAGAGGCTGTAGTAGTAACCAATAATAGCAACTTTCATGCATATGAGGGCGTGGTTCCTGGCAGTCAGATATATTCTTGCACATCTAGATGCAAGTGTGCCAAGTGGTGGCAGCAATAAAACTGTAAATGGAATAGCTACAACAGAAAAACTTTGCATCTGAGCTAAGAACAGCATCACCCAAACAGCCAGTCCTGAATCAGGGCACTAATCTGTTTTTGTAAGGACTGCCAGGTAGGAAAAATAACAGCATTTCCCCACTACTAGCATAAAATGAACATCTTACCAGTATCTTTTGTGCTATTGGCAAGATCACTAAGATTAAAAGGAATATGTATACAAATATTTCCAACATATAATAGAAAAAGTATGGCTGGGCTGCAGCTCAGCTTAAGCAAGAGATGCAACATTGCAGTGGAAATCTCATAGGAGTATGCTGAGTGATGTTAGCTCTTTCCCTCTTAATACCATAATCCCTAACACAGAAAAAGTCTAATTCTCTTTTGAAGAAGTTCTCAGTCATTACTGGGATCTTACTCAAGTATGGGCTCTTCTGGATGTTGTTGTTAACATTAGTTACAAAATGAAATACGTAGTAATGGGGAGGAGACACGGCATTTTAATTATGAAGGAGCAGAGTGTGGTCTAGAAAAGTTCCCCTTGTCTCTTTCTCCTCGGTCATTTGTGTGCTGCTATCTCATTTGTACAGAACTTGAGCTGACATTCAAAGGTAGTTCTTTATCTGGTGAATACTGAACTGTGCTAATTGAAGTGACTTTTGCTTTTGTTCTTTGTCTCTCAACTATAATTAAAGTTTCTAACTGGAATTTACAGGCATGCCTGCAGTGTGTTCTCACAGATGAGGCGCCACAAGAGTTAGGGTGCCCTGCCAGGAGATGAGGAATAAAGGCTCTGGCCCAGGGGTGGATTGCACAGCTCCTCTGCAAACACTGAGGACTCTTGCACAGCTCCTGCAGGCAAACAGTGGCTTCCACATCATTATGTGACAAATAAGGCACAGCCCATGCAGTGAGTGAGGCTGACGGATGGGATTTTCACATATTTCTGGCTTCATCATCCATAATCTACTGCAGCACAATGCCACTAGTGATCAATCTGAAAGGCTCTTGGTGAAGGAAGCCAGTGCAGAAGAGAGCTGCAGCATGTGCAGCTGGGCAGGGCAGGAGAGAATCAATCTGCAGCTCACCCAGCTCATGCTCCCAGTTCACTGCGAGGCACAGGGGACAAGGCCACCCTGCTGCTCTCTGTTTATTTCTGAGATACTGTGAGGATTCGTCTGCTGCATAGTCAGATCAGGTAACTGACAACTCCTGGGTACAACTCCATTCCATTACTCCACAGGGTGGAGTGTTATGGGATCCTCTCAAGAAAGCAAATATAAAACATAGTCATGTAGAAAAATCATTCAAACTGGAGGGATTTTTCAGTTTCTCTGGTCACTCCCACATTTCCTTTACACCATTTTTGCATGTATTACTTTTAAGCTTAAGTGATCTGCTCATCTGTCTTTGAAAACCATGTTTGAGGCCATGCAACATTATTTTTCCTGTCAAGATTTGCCTTGAAACCCTTTCACTTAAGCCCATGTGTTTAGCTGGGGAGACACAGGTCTTAACCCTCTTGTCTGCCAAGGCAATAAATCCAGCTGTTATGTAGGAAAATGGAAAGGTTTTGGTAATTTGAGTCTTTGGCACATATTACAGTAGCAGGACAAGAGCAGAGAAAGAAAAAAAGGAGATTTATAGGAGGGGTTTTCACAAGAGCAGGGTTTGGAATTTGACACAGCTGCATGGTGTGAAGAAGGTGGCTCTGCATTTCACATTTATGGAAATGACACAGTAAATGAAGTAAAAAAGCAGGCATCTTCAGAGAATCCCTAAATAAACTCTGAGTATACCTATGCATGTATGCAAAATGTTTTAAAATGCATTGCTTCATTCATATGACATATGCACAGTTAAGGATCAGAAATGAAAGCTTTTATCAGCAAATCTGGGTCAGTGCTGACTCTCATATTCCTTAAATTCTTTCAAAATTAATAAATCCACTTCCTTGTCAAAGCATTATTATACCACTGCTTCTCAATCTACAGCAGGAATAATGCTGCCTCTATTTAAAAGAGCTACTAAACATCTTACCAAGGGTTTGTTGCAGGAAAACAGTGACAGGTACAAGGTGGTTCCTCCCACACAATCTGCTAACAGCAGCAGCAAAATCAGAGATCATTAGACAAACTTACCTGTGGTGTCATTCCGTGGCAGATATACATGATGGGGATATTCTCTGTGTCTGGCCCTTGATCAAGGCACAAATCACTTTTCAGGGAATTCTGCAGCTAAAACGAACAGAAAGAAAAAGAAATCAAGCACGTTTTATATGAGAAAAAGATGGTGTGATTACTTTATTTTCTTTGAGAATATAAATTGTATGTAGTTGAGGAAGGAAATATGCAAAATTAAAATATGTTACAGTGAAGATCTTGAAGAGAAAGCATCTGGACTAAATTCTTCCTTGCAGATAATCTAGCACCACTGATTTCAATAATGTTACACAAAGTTTCAGGCAGGGTATATTTCAAAAAGCCTTCAGAGATAGCAGTAATTTTTTGATAAATGTTTTAAAAATATTTAGTCTCTGGTACACACTATAGAGAGAACCTGAATATATCCTGCTGAGCAAGATAGATGAGGTATTAAATAGCTTGTAAGAATCTCTATGAGAATCTTCTGATTTCTCGAAGTTATTCTAAAAACTGCTTTTTTCAGCTGACATCTGGAGACTTCAGGGCAATTGTTATGCACCAGCTCCCCTGATTATTCTGGGCTAACCCACGCACAGCACTGAGCAGACTGCAAAGTACTTGGCCCTGGTCAGCCCTGAGAGAAACCTAGGCTATGCTAAGACAGAGTTTCCTAAGAGTGAAGTGCTAAATTCATGAGCACAGATAGCTGGGAGGTCTGTTCAGGGTGTGAGGACAAAGATGTGCACTGCATACCCATGGATGTGCATAAAGGTGTTCAGTGGTGTTAGGTGGCTCAGAGAACAGGACACAACTGCCTGATGGAAGGGAGATGTGGTTTGCAGCCACCTGTAATTAGCTGGGCAGCTCTGTCAGCTGTGCACAGGGGCCTCTTTTGAGGAAACCAAAATAATATCTTTAGAAAGAAAGCCTAGAGATACATGTAAGAAGAGTGGGCAAACCAGAGGCTGAAGCCAGGCAGTGAATAAAATCAAAACCATCAACTCATCTCTACAAGACTTCCATCTCTAAACCTAACTCTAAATCCAGTAACGGACAGGATGCATCTCAACACTAGAGGGAAAATATGCGTTAGGTATAAATTCTAGCATTACTCTCAAAAATTAAAGCCTTGAGCATTACATAGAATCTTCTCTCTCAAAGCTTTCTATTTCTTATTCATCATGTCAGCATAGCCATGACTCTAATCACAAACAGATGTCTAAGCACCCCCTCTATCCAAACCAGTGATAAGTATCAGCCTTATTAATTCATGCCTGGGTCTATCATGACCTGTGAGAAATGACCTCACACTTGAAAATTTCAAAGGTTTATTAAACCTTAACAAATACAACAAATAACTGAGTAATGAGAAAGCACAGCACTGGGAGTGTGGAACTAAACCACCACGTGCTCCCCCACGAAGTGGCTGGTTCCACCTTTATGCAACTGGTGTTCCATCAGGTAACCCTGGCCCTCCCAAAGTCTGTCAGTCAATTCCTCACTGTCTATAGGTGGAGACTGCTTCTCTGTGAGAGGAATAGCAGATTTGTCTTTCCAAACAAGCTGTGGGGCTGCTGGTAGGTAAAACTAGCACTGGGAGATAAAAGAAACAATGGGAAGGATTCCACTGATTGATGAATGGAAAAAGATACTTGCTTTTACAAATTAACTTTAGGTTTGCTGAGAAATGAAATTAGACATTGAAAGATGAAAGAAACAATGGGGTAGAAACCCCCCTAAATTCCATAGGAATTAAAAATTAAAAGGCAGGGTTGTACATTAGAGGGAAATCTTCAGTTTTAGGCATGTCAGGAAGTCTGAACCTCTCAAGTACCTCAGCCAATGGGGAATAGGAGAAGGGTTGTATATAGTAGAGATAATTCATGCTATTAATGTATAAAATATTGTAAAATCCAAGCTATGTCTTTTGACCACCCCAGCCGGGAGCAGAGTCTTATTTTTAATCAGTTAGTTCTGGACAACTGTTAAGATAATATCAAGTCTGTTAATGTAAGAATGGAACCTTCCTGAGCAGTGATCACCAACTTCCCTGGAATGCAAGAGGGATCTGCACCTCCAAGATTGCATCTACTGCACTGAGCACCACTTCCCTGGAATGCAAGAGAGATCTGCACCTCCAAGATTGCATCCACTGCACTGAGCACCGGTGCCGACTTCTCCGGAGTGCTCTGACAACATCCAGACACCTGGAACTGGACTTTGTCTACCCCTGCACGTCTGGCCCCAGTTCTGCATGTGAAGGGACACAAAGGAACATTGGGTCACTTCTGCCTCAGGCAGAATAAACTGCATAAAAGCTTAATGCATGAAGCAGCCGGTGTGAACCAAAGGGCAGACTGACATTTTGGTGGTCGGATCCAGGTTCACCCAGCGCCAGTCCCGGGGCTGACGCTGCCCTTGGCTGTGGTGGTTTTTTTTCTGATTGAAATTCTGTTTTGCTGACAATCTAATAAATCCTTGCTAAATTTTCTTATACATTTGGCTCCCAATTTGATCATTTATAACAAAGGGAAATGCAGCCAGGAAATTGGGATAAAAAGGGAGGCTGCATCCTCCAAAAATTTGAAAGATCCCAGGGGAATGCCCTGTGGCCTCTCCCTTTGTTCAAATAAAGTAAAAGGACTCTGTCTCCTTTTTGGACATAAACCTCTGGTGTTTGTGGATTAATTTTCCCAACACCTGCCATTTGACAGGAGGTCAGGTGTTGCCATGCTGTGCCTCCCAGTACCTAGCCTGCCCTCCCCTCCAAATGCTGGCTACCCAGGCCATCCAGTGACAGCAATACAAGGAGGAGGGGAAAGAGCATATGGGGAGAACATACCACAATAACATAACTCTACACCACTAAAACTTCTCTTAACATGCACACAGTATTAATCCCTTAGTTGGGAGAGCCAGTCATCGCATTACCCATCTATAACACTACCTCTGTGTTTTCAAAACTTCTTCCATCAACTCCAATCCTAATGCTTGTCCTGGTGTGAATGTTATAAACTTTTCCACAACAATCCCCATAATAAAGGAAGCAAAAAACCAGAAACAAAACAGCCACTGAGCTGTTAACTAATAATGCTGTTTCAAAATCTGAGGCCCAGATTCTCAGAACAATCACTTCATAAAATCTAGTGACTTTGTGGCAACCAACAATTAACCTGAGTAATGCAATTTTGGCCTACCAAGACTTAATTTTAAAAACAATACAAAATATAACAGACAATCCCTGTGCTGAAACCCACAAATAATGATTGTTACACTGAATACAACAGCTTTTGGCCCAGTGACATTGCTTTCCTCTAAAAAGGAGGGTACTGCACAATTTAGAAAGAAGTTTGCTTCCCAAATATTTACTCTGCCACCAATCCCAACCCTAGCTATATTCCACAGCATAAGCTAGACCTGAATGCTGCACCCATTTTCCTAACTCTCACAGAACACGAGGACATGTAGGATTTAGGAAATAAATATGTGGGGTGTCTCTGTAGGTGCCTATATCCTAGCCTTTACTCCCATTCTGACAACTTTTTCAATTACTCAGGATTTTTTAAAATTGATGATAATGCTATAGTAGCAGTATCTCTATTTTCTAAAAAAAAAAAAAAAAATGAAGCCAGTTGATGAATGGAAGCATTTAGAGAATCAGAAAGCAGCTCACTTGCCTTGAAATATCACACCTTTCTCTGCTGTAACATGTGCAAGCAAACAGCAAAGCAGACAGAAAAGATCAGACATCCAAGTGATTCTTTTACTAGAAGGATAGGGGCACCTAATCTTGTGTCATACAACAGTATTTCATACAACAGTAAGCTGTGTATTTCACAATATGTGCCTTCTTTATCTGTTGTCATAGTTGTTCACTACTTCCTTTGTGATGGTACAAACAGGACCTGCTCTTCCCATCTCTCTCAGCTGATGATGATGATGTGCATTATTGGGCAGTATCTAAATCACAGGATCATAGAATGGCTTGGGTTGTGCTGGGGGTTGGGTTTCTTCTGTTCTTTCCTTGTTACTTGTGGAATTTCTTCCCACTGAGTTGCTGAAGCCAAGCTTCCCCAAGAAGCACTGATGGCTGGGTGCTGGAGAGGAACTCCTTTGGTTTTGGGGAGTTTCTCTGGGGGGCAGGCAGAGATACCACGATGTGAAAAATGCCTATTTCATGATTGGCTTTTCGCAAATATTAAAATGAATATTATATGCGTTATGTTAGAAAGTGATGCTGTATTAATTCTCTTAAGTACCGTGTTAAATATAGTTTTAGGTTATAATATATTGTTAAAATAGAATCTATGCTATGTAAGATACTTTTTTTAAACAGAGGACTGGCAGTGAGATAGCAGCCACAGGACACCTGAATCTTTCAGAGAAAGAGAATTTATTGCTCCATTATCAGGAGAAACAAACTTCCTGCCTCACTCGGGCAGGATGACACTGTCAGGATTCAGAGGAAGAAGCTGACACTGCCCAGACAGAATCCTGTGTTTGAATGGAATTTATGCATCATGGATGAGGTGTATGAATATACAACAGGCTGTTGCTTTTAAGGGTTAATCCTCTGTTGACATGGGCCCATTTTTGAGCTTATTTTGCCTAGAAAAGGTACCTGGACTGTCCGAACTCTTTGTCCTTTCTGTCTCTTATTGTCCTAATTCAAATTGTCCAAATTATTATTACTCTAATTATATTGCTATTTTTATAACCATTTTATTACTATTAAACTTTTAAAATTTTAAAAACAAGTGATTGGCATTTTTCACACACGAGAACGGGGGCAGGTGAAAAGAGACAGGCTTGGGGGCAGCTGTTGTCTTGCTCTTTGGCATCAGGAGAGGATGGCCAGGCTATTGCTAACTGCGAGGAGAACTCACCAGCACTGCTGAGCTCAGCTCTGAGGGACCGATCACCATCTGCTGGTGTGCCCCAGGAATGCTGAACCTCGCGTGCCCCAGGAATGCCGAACCTCGCGTGCCCCAGGAATGCCGAACCTCGCGTGCCCCAGGAATGCCGAACCTCGCGTGCCCCAGGAATGCCGAACCTCGCGTGCCCCGGGAATGCCGAACCTCGCGTGCCCCGGGAATGCCGAACCTCGCGTGCCCCAGGAATGCCGAACCGCACCTCTCCCCGCCCTGCTCGGAGCTGGGCCACTGCTGTCCCACTGTCCCTTGTCCTAGGGTGATGTTGTGATGCTGTATCCCCATTCCTGTGTTCTGTTCATGCTGGATATCATGTTCTGTGCCTTCAAGGCTGGCTCTGAAGAGCGAATGTTTTGTTTTGGTTTTGCTATCAGCCACTCCCCTATGGCTGGTGAGACACACAGACAGGGCAGTGCATGGTGCTGCTTTTGCTTTTTGCTTGGCTTTTCACTTTGCTCTTGCTCTTACTTCTGCTTAGCTCTTGCTTTTTGCTTCTGCTCAGTTAGCTTAGCTAAGCCATCCGAATTTTTCCCTGGACTGTTTCTCCTTTCCCTTTTTTGGGCCTACTTGAACCTGCTCCAGACTGGGACCTGGGAAACACCGAGAGTTTGCACCTTGTGGCTGCAGCAGCTGCCCCAGCACAGGAGGGACTGAGAACAGAGCAACCACCCCCAGGAGAGATTTTCTGAAGTTGTCATCTTTGTCAGAGCGGTGACAGAGTGGTGTCACCTGGTATTGTTCCTTTTGTGTGCTGGGGGTGCTGTGCCTGTTAAATAAACAGGTTCTTTCCACTTCTCTCTGAGGAATCCTTCCTGACCTGGCTGGGGGGAGGGCACATGTGGGTTTGCTTTCTGGAGGGGCCCCTTCTGGAGGTTTTCTCCCAGATTTGCCCTAAACCAGGGCTGCCCGCTGTTTGTTGGGCACTGCTGTGGATTTCTGCACGCCACAGCCACACCCTGAGCCTGGCCCACATGTCCCTGCAGTTCCACCTTCTGCCAAACTGCTGATCCTCCTCACCCAGCAGCCCAAGATTTCTGCTCATTCCTGTGATAGATGAGTAATGCGATGATTGGCTCTCACAATTAATGGACAAATAGCATGTACATAGGCTAAGAAAAGTTTGATAGATTTATAGTTATGCTGTACCCCGTTATCAGGGGGCAGCTGGAGTTGGGACATCTGGGAGGGCTGGCTTGTCATCACTATGGGACACCTGATCTCCAATCAGGATTTGAGGAAGAGATCTCCACCACTGGACAGCAAAGAAGGGGTTAATGGACAGAACTTTGGGAGGGGTTAAAGGGTTAAAAAGGGAAAACCTCCATTGTGAGGGGGCTGAGCACATGGTGGGGAAAAATCTTTTGCTCCCAGCACCGTAACCTTTTTTCTTTACTCAGTCTTCTGTGGTACTTTTGATAAGGTTTAATAAGCCTTCCTAAACTATGAAAAGTGAGTAGCTTTTTCTCACATTCCTGCTGGCTGTGAACAACAAAGGGGAGAGTGCCTGCAGTCAAGGAGACTGGTACTGGCTCCCTGGTTCTGTTTGTTGTTAAGGCCACAGTTATTGTTTTGTTTTGCCTTGATATAGATAATAGTAAAGAACTGTTATTCCTATTCCCATATCTTTGCCTGAGTGCCCCTTTAATTTCAAAATTATAGTAATTCGGAGGGAGGGGGTTTGCATTCTCCATTCCAAGGGAGGCTTTCTGCCTTCCCTAGCAGACACCTGTCTTGTAAACCAAGACAGGTCAGAAGACACATTAAAGATTACCTCATTCCAACCCCCTTCCACTAGACCAGGTTACTCAAAGACCCATCCACCCTGCTCTCAAACATCTCCAGGGACAAAGAGTTCATGATCTCCTGGGCAACCTCTTCCAGTGCCTCACCACCCTTAAAGGATTTCTTTCAAATATCTAATTTAATCCTGCCTTTGTTCAGTTTAATGCCATTCCCTCTTGTCCTATCACTATACATCCTTGTGAAAAGTCCCTCTCCAGCTCCCTTTAGCCCTCTTTAGGGACTGGAAGGTTGCTCTAAGGTCTCCCTGAAGCCTTCTGTTCTCCAGGCTGACCACTGTGCTCAGTATTTCTGTAAAAAACTCTTCTTACTCTTTCTGGTTGATGAAAATCTCTCAGCAGAGTATAAAACCACTGTTAATGATTTTCCTTTTGACTTGCACAATGTGCAGATGATCCTAAGATGAGTACTTTAGCTCGTCCACAACCCATCCTTTATTTATATTGTATCACTTCCACCTGAAAAGATTTTTTGTCCAGAGCCACCTACAAGCAGAACCATGCACTACTTAGCTGCTATGCCTCCTTCTCCTCAGGATATTCCCCACTTTATTGGATCACAGCATCACTGAGGGCAATTCCATGGCATGTGGCAGAGGCTCCTTGCACACAAGCCTGATTTTGGCATTGTTCTGAACTAATTTGGGAGGTAACCATTAAGTCATGCATTTAGCAATGACCTAAACCTTTGCTGGAAGTGCTTTTCTTGTGTGCCTGTATGAAAAGCCAGCATGGTTATTTTAAGCTATTATCACAGGGGCCATGGAACTTCACAAGATGTAGCATCCCTTCATTTGCCGAAACACGGCAGCTGCTCTGCGGCACCCTCGGGGCTCTTCCAGAGCCAGACTGGCCCACTGCACAGCTCAGTTTTCTGAAGACAAACCTTTCACTTGCATGATCTGCTCTCACATTTTCTAATTAGGATTGTCTTACAAAAAGAAAAAAACTAATTCAAAGGAATCAATTTTTGTGAAAATGACAGTGGAAGAGAATGTGAAAAGGTCATTTTCACATAGTAGACCTACATTCTTGGTCTACTCCCTTATTATGGGCCTGTTTTAATTTACTCTGCTCATCTTCCATGCCATGCACACCTGCTCTCTCTGTTTGGGGCCCTGTCAGTGTCTGAGGGGCAAGAATTGCTTCTGCCCTAATTAGCACCATGCAACTCAAGCTTGATTGCAACACAGACAAGAGCACTACTGTCCCACAAGGAATGATGAGCCCACAATGCATGGATTTAGCTGCCCTTTCTGTTGGATGCAACGTGATTCTGGAACCTCTCTAGTGGTGCTTTCTACATGGGTTAGGTATGTGAGATTTGGTTAACTTGGAATGTTAGTCTTTGATTGTGATACCTGTTCTGGGGTGGATCAGCATCTCCCTTAAATGGCTAAGTCTAATAAGAGAAAGCATCAGCCCTTAACAGTTGGATTTGATGATATTAAAGGTCTTTCCATCCTAAATGACTCCATGATTCTAAATTAAGATCTGGCTACAATCTTAACAAGGTTGCAGTTGAAATACTGAGTCTATTTTATGAATTCCCCTGCTGCCACAAACCTGCCAGCTCCAATGTGTCTGCAAAATCACACCTTGAGTATTTCTGTGTGGAAGGCAAGCCACGAAGCAAACAAACAAACAACAAACAACCAGGGAGGAAGGTAATGTTCAGGACATCTCAGCACAAATGACAGCAGAGCAGCTGTCTCTGTCAACTAACCATATTATTTAACTAATGATTCTAAATTGAGCTGATTCTTTTACTTGAGTCAGGCATTGTCTTCATTCATTACTTCCACTATTACACCTTTTTCCCCCATGTTTGTACAATGGGAAATGTAAACAGGATCCTTACCACCCCATAGGCGATGGTATCTGAGTACATTCTCATTTCTGGATACACGCTGACAAGATACCACCTAAAGGTCTTGCACTGGAGCTTCTTCCTTAGGGCCTTCCTCTCTGAAATATCACCAATATCAATTCCAGAGTCCTGCAGAGGAAACAAAGGGCAGAAAAAGCCAGAGAGACATCAGTGATACACTTCTGTGTAAACTGCACACCCAGAACCTCCCTCACTGCAGAATCACAGAACAAACTGAGCTGGCAGGGACCCATCAGGATCATCAAGCCCAGCCCCTGGCCCTGCAGAGCACCATCTCCAAGAGCCAAACACCATTTTGACTATGACAATAAACACATTTTTGCTGTGGAGTGAGTCTGTTACCCACACATAGCCCAGAAGTGCCCCAGTTAAATATGATACAGTTCACCATGGCAGGGTCTCTCCCACAGTGTGCTCTGGTGAATGGCACTACTCCTGTTGACTCCACTGGGGTTTAGATCCAGTCTCCAATGAATATAACTGATGTTCTCTAATTTCCTGGCACTTTCCAAATCCAAAAGGAATTAGCAAGAAGTAGCAAGTTGCCCTAGAAACATGGGCATTGCTGGTGTCCCACTGTGGCCTAATCAATAGTGTATGACACTTTCTGGCCATTTCTGAAGTCTGGATTACTGCTTGACTGCAAGATGGGAGCTCTGCTCACCTCTCTGAAATAGCACTTATTAAAGTTCTTTTGTAATGTAAAAAGAGAAGTTGTTATTTTTGTTAAAAGCAATTGCTGAATATTCTCTCCCATAATTTTTATTCTCTTTTACATTTCTGGCTAACCTAGTTTCTACTTTTCATAAGAGCAGATCACAAAGCATGACTTTCATAAAGGCCCTGTATATAAAAATCAGTAATTTATCACATCAAAATCACACAGCAGAAATTTTTAGAGATGGATCTAAGTGCAAATCTGTGGCTGCTCTTGACAGGAAGTAAAATGAGACATTTTGCTGTGCTCAATGAATTCTGCCTCAGAGCAAAACACAGGATAAATACATTTTCATAGGGAAATCTTATAATCTATCTCTTTAAACAACAGCCTTTACTGGGCCATGAAAACCCCAAAGATTTTGACAAGATTTAAAAAAACACTGAAAGCACTGAATTTTCTTAGTTACACAAGAAAAAAGGAATCTGTGTAAGTATCTATATTTCTGAGCTGCTGAAACAACCACTGCATCCCAAAGCACTGAATTAATGCTAATATGGAACAAGTATATTTTGTTATGGAGGCATTTTCTAACTAAAGTAAAATTGACTTCTACATTGGCAAAGAATGCTGAAAAGTAGGAAACAGTGATCTGGCATTCACAAATTAGACATAACAATTTTAAAAATGGTGATTCCCTTTCTCAAGCCCTATATAATCTGTCAAACTTTATATGGAACCACTCCTAAAGTGGCAATTTTTTTCTGAATTTTGCAGCAAATGACTAAGTAAAGAGGCAGTAGTGTGCTGAAAGACAATCAATGGATGTTGTGAACAAATCCCACTCATGCACCACTGTGGCTGCACTTGCCAGTGTGTCTGACACTTGTGTGAAGGAAAAGGAGGGTGCCAGCACACAAGCATTCCTCTTCAAGCATTAACCAGGCTTCCTGGGATCAAGTGCTAAATTGGTCCACTGCCTCTCAAATCCTTTCTCATGCAACCCTGAAGGCACCAGTGCCTGCTCCCTCACAGCTCACAGTATAAGAAAGAGCATTAAGGGCCTCAGTAATCACATCCTTTCATGCTGCTGGAGAAGAAAAATAGCTCACACGTAGCACACTGGCTTTATCACCACCAATAAGAGAGTGCGTTCCCCAAAGCTGAGAATATGATGGGGAAAAAAACCCAGCAAACAAAACCAGAAGCAGAGGCAGAACACATGCAAAGCACAGTTCCTGATTCTGGGACTTGAAGAATCTTTCCTCTGGGTTTCAAGGGCTTTTCTGAATCTATTTATCCAAGTGTCAGTGATGCAGAAGTCACCATGGCAGTGGAGGTCTCTATTGAAGCCCTCAGTACTTCAGAGAGAAGCCCACAGAGATCCACAGCACACTGCAGCATGCACCTCACTCCTCTGGATTATTATTATTATTATTATTATTATTATTATTATTATTATTATTATTATTATTATTATTATTATTAGTGCCCAAAGACTAAAACCTTTGGAAACATCTGACTTCTCAGAGATGTAGGAATTCTTCCATGGAGAAAATCAGGTCCCGTGTTTAACACTTTGGAATAACATATTTCATGGAAAGTCCTGACTATTGGAACTAAATACATTTCTATTACCTACACAGTCCATTACCAGTATTCATTGGCTTCTAGACAGAGAATTGCTCCTGTAATTGCCCAGCTGCAACTTACCTTTGCATCCTTTATGAATTTGATCTCTAATTGCATTCAGATCTCAAATCTGCACAAGATTAAGCAACAGCACCATCACCTCTGGATGAATATGATGCAAATCAGTGTATAGTGCTGTACATCCTTGTTAGCAAAAGGAATTTCTAAGTTTTGCGTTAATGTTCTGTTTGCAAGTCAAAAAACTAAAACTTGGATTAATCAATGAAGATGAACCAGTCTTCAAGAAAATAATTAACAATATGAAATAGAAACTGAAATGTAAATCTACCAGGCTATTCACAAATAAAATTCATTTGGGATTGCTTTGACCTAAAATAAGTAACCCTATCCTGTGCAGAAATGTCTTTATTCCTGTATGGACTTCTGTGCAACTATTTAAAACAGGGACATGTAGAGGACAGTTTGGATTCCATGAACATGGAACTTTCAGAAAAGTCCTTTCCTATATCAGGTTATAGAGGTTTTTTTTCATGGTCATAGCAAATCATGTGGCTAATGCTGCAACCTAAAATAGGACAACGACTTCCCCACTTTGCCAAAATTATCTAGTTTTAATCACGGGAGATGCAAGAAGCTACTGAGAGCAGCTGAACCAACATCAGTTTTCATGTATTTAGCTGATTTTTTGTTTCTAACATTTTCTTCTAATTAAACTAAAGGAGAAGTACTGCATTTTATTTATTGACACAGAAATTGCAGCAAAACCAGTTTCTCGGAACTGTTGTCAAATTAGAGATATTTTACTAAAGAGAAACTAATCTGCCCTTTAATTTAAGTCCAGACTTTGCTTTTGCTATAATGATGAGAGCTGTACTAAGTTAAACTCCAAATTCAACAGAACCGTGCTTCCCAGCCTCTAGGTGGAAACAATCACCCAGATTCTGAGTAAGTGCAGTCCCCTAGCTCCGAGCCCTTCAGCTCATAGCTGCTCACAGATTAAACACCACTGACTACAGAAATGAGGAACAGCTAAAATCAAACTGAACTCTGATGCTGGCCATCTGATAGCATCTCTTCAATACAATGGACCAAGCAGTACTCATCCATGGAAAAGAAATCAGGACAGTCCAGTGGGGAGTTGCTGCAAGAATCTGCAACATGTCATGACACCCACCAAGCCACCCTCACTCTGATGTGCAGTACTTATCAGACACCCCACGCTTGCATCAATAGATGTCAACACCCCCTGGCAGATCTCTCCTCACAAATCTGATGGAATTACAGCTCTCTGTGATGGTAAATAGGAGACTAAAATTCAAATTAAGATGTGAAATGATTTGATGTTTTTTTCCCCCCTGTATTTCTGCAGCTATTAGTTTAAAATATCCATGAAGAGTCATCAGTGAATAAACTCAACAAGAAATTAATTTTTAAGGGACCTAAAGACAAAAAAATATTCTAGAATAAGACACGACTACATATACATGTTTATATGCAATTGTGTATATATGAGCATATACCTTATGCCTGTATGTGAGACATAAATACATACCAGAAAAAAATCAAAATTCAGGGTAGTAACTACTGTATTTGTGGGGTGCCCAGAGGAAGGAAGGAATGATGAATCTGACTCCATGTTCTCAGAAGGCTAATTTATTATTTTATGATACTATATTATATTAAAGAATGCTACACAAAACTAAAGAATACAGAAAGGACACTTACAGAAGGCTAAAAAGGTAATAATGAAAACTCCTGACTCCCTCCAGAGCCTCAACACAGCTTGGCCCTGATTGGCCAATAAGTCAAAATAATTCACATGAAACCAATGAAACAATCACCAGTTGGATAAAGAATCTCCAAACACATTCCAAAGGAGCAAAACACAGGAGAAGCAAATGAGATCATTATTGTTTTCCTTTTTCTCCAAGCTTCCCAGGAGAAGAATCCTGGGCAAGGGGATTTTTCCAGAAAATATGACTGTGCCAAGTAACCAAAAGGAAAAGGATCTAAAGCTAAAGCTCAGATCTTTATGACTCACCTCCTGGGGTATGTTCCAGGCCATATAGACATGGCTCTTAAACTCATCCATCCAGACCTCAGCCACCCTGAGCGCGTTCCTGCGGACGTGAGCAGTCAGATCCTCCGTGTACGGTTTGTGCGCTCGCTCGATGTGGGCAATCCTGGAGCAAGGCAGAACCTCAACGCTTCCTCCACACTGCCACACCTATCAGGGAGAAAGCAAAGGACATCCTGCTAGTGGCAGCTCCCTGCAGCGCTGCTGCCCTCCAGCAAACACGCTGCAATTTTTTTACTTCATTGTTAGTCAGGAGAACAACCACTCAAGACTTCTTGGACTACAAAGGGGTTGTGAGGGGAGGGTTATTACTTTGCCATATCATAAATTATTATTGCTACTTCACCCTACTACAGAGTTTCTAGAGTATCAGTCGCCTCTCATCACACTCTGCCTGCATCCATTCGGTTGTTTTCAGGATTATTAATAAAATTATTTATAGGGAATTCAAAATAATAACAACACCTGGTTCAAGTTTTAAGTCTTGCAAGACTTTTCTCTGAGGTTCTGCACAGTCCATACCAGACCATACATGCACTACTCAGAATCATAAACCAGGCAGGTTGTTATTGTAGGGAAACTAAGCCAACCAGCTTTTTAAGGCCACTGAAGTTTCAAGTCCCATGAAGATGAGGAATATAAATGCACTTTATGCTTTACTTTAACCATGGTTGAGAAAGGACCAGATCTGTTCCTTTTGAGGAGAGATAAAGACTGAGAGTGCCTAATGAAAATGCTGTGTGAACAATTGGATTAGAAACTACTCTTATTATAGCTTCTTTATGTAGGTTACTCTACCTGCTCAATTAGATTTCAATTTTACCCACTCCCACAACTGAGCTAAAGTACACAATATTAATCATAATTACTGCTTTCATTTCTGATTTACTCTTTCTGCTTTCAACAAAAGAGAAAACCAGTTTGGCAAACTTAAGAATCAGTGAAATACATGAGTTATTTTACATAGCAGCCCTTTTTCTGTCTATCTTGTATCATGTAAGCTTCCTAACAAGATCAAGGCAGCCCATTCATCATGGTTGAGTGGATGCTGCTCAGGTGAAAGACCAGATGTACCCAAACTGTTTGATTCTGCTGAACAAGTACCTGGGTGTCCCAGAGGCAGGTGTACTCACTGAGAAGTGACAGAGTTTGCCTTATGGTAACTGCCAGCAGAAACTCCTGAGGCTTGGTACCTCATACACTGAGAGAGCAAAACATGAGAGGAGCAAGGGTGCTTCTTTCTTGTACCTCATCCAGGGGGTCATATTCTGGTCTCCCTCCTGGTGGCCAGGGATGTGGGCTGGAAAAACATTCTGTTCTGGAGCTGATCTCAGGCCCCTCAGATCTGTCCACCCTACAGGCACATGCTCTGCTAAGGAGGCACTTTGTTCAGTCATTCATTTTATATATTTAGACATCTGGCTTGAATACAGCATTTAGGCATTTGGCAGCTCCTGAGACCAGAAAATGTGGCATGAATTCAGAATGTTTACAAAGCTTCTTTCTGAACTGGTGCCTAATTGCATTCAGCATATGCTGGGAGAAGAGAGAGAGCCCAGGTTTTCAGAGCTCTGTGGAAAGGGAGCTAACCCATGAACCTGCTGTACAGTCAAAAGGGGAGATGAAAAGACTTCAGCACATCTCTGTGTCACCAACCTGGAAGACCATTAGAGTAAATATACATAACCATTATCAAAATCAGGGCAAAACTGAGATGATCAGAAATATTTAAAAATAAATATGCAACTGATCTGGCACAAAAATAAATAATCTGGAAACAAAATTGGTGTCCTGTCTTTCTAAATATCATATTAAGTGGGCAATCCAGTTTACCAATCTAACAAAAATAATAGTTTGAAAACATTTAATTATAAGTGGTCCAGCTACACCTCCTAATAGAGATTAAATGTGAAGTACCACCAGGCTGTGCTCACACAACGCCTGCTTTCAATCCAAGTAATTTCTCAGTACAGCATGGACATCCAGCTATAAATTGTTTCAGAGTTACTCACTGTACACTGCCTAAATTAGTATCATAAAAGACAAGGAAGATGTAGAGACGGTCATAACTTAGCCCAGGACAGGGCAATTCACAATCCACATGCACTATGGACCCTGTCCTGCCTCTGCTCATTCCAAGCAGTGATGGCCTTGAGCCAAGGCCAGCAAGGGAACACCAAATCTTTTGTGGGATTGTCAGAGCTAGGTCACAATGCTGTCTTGACAACAATTTGAGCCAAAAAGTTCACAGTCTGCACTAAGCTGAATTTCCAAGCATATTTCTAGGAACTGAAATTTGGAAGAGCAGTGTCATGTATAATTTCAGCATTGATTCAGTTATCAGGAAACTATGATTTGACTTAATAATGAAGTGAGATGTTTTCACAAAACAACCTGAGACGATCAAGTCCTTAACAGAGTTTGCAAATAAAAATTACCCACCACCTGAATAAACACCAACTAATCAATTCCAGTGGCCACTCCTTTCTCCCAGACACTGTCAGTCTTTGTTCTATTTTCAAAGAGTAATTAATTTCAATCAATTAATTAGCTATCAAAACAGAACTGCTAAGTTTCATTGAACAATTTCAAAATCATATTATTTCCAGACAAAAATTTCCTAAAATGCACAAAAATTAGCTAGAGCACTCAACAAGGAGCATGACCTTAGTTACAGGCCATGAAACCTTGCTGAGTGGAAGCAGAGGCAATGCTTTAAAAAGGCAGAAGGTACAATCCTGACATGCTCAGCTGGTCACATCTGGGACAAGGCAATGTCCTTTCTCCCTCCCACTGTTCTTTGCCAGTGGGATTACAGTCCAGCAAGAAATCTCTTTTTTATCCAAATGTTCCATTGTATTTAGGGAGCGGTGAGTTGTTAAAAAACCACAATAGAAATGCAGGTAGCAGGCATTAAAGCAGGATTTTCAAATGAAATTATGCTCTCGTGGAATCTCATGGAAGTGAGGATCCCCAGCTGCCTAAAATATGTAAAATCTCCAGCCAAGGAATGAAGGGCTTTGCTATTCATACACTAAACTGAACTGCATGTATGAATACTAAACAATAAACATAAAACCATCAGGTTTTCTTTTAAATTCTTCCCTGATTATATTTTAAACAATGGAATTTCTTGCAGTTTCTTTCCCTTCTAGCCCCAATGTCCACTTGAATCTGACCACTCCTACCTCCCCCCATCTCTTTCACTCATTTACATTAATCCCTGGTGCTCTAACCATTGTCTTGGAGCTATTGTGGATAGCTGGATGGTTTTTCAAGAGAAAACCTTGAGGTGGCATAAACCTCACATCACAAGTGCACAGAAAAGACTAATTAATTACTCTAACCAAATACCTTTCAGTCAGATACAATGTTTATGGTTTTTTAAAAATTAATATTTTAATACTAAGAAATACATTTTCTCAAACACTCTACTCAGAGGGAAGCTGAGAAGCCTTTTGGAGTGGCCTGTCTTCATCCAGTAAAATTCCTGTAGACAAGAAGAAATAGCAACTGAGGGGTTAGTTCCTCACAGCTTCACACACTTCCCCTGTGGATTTTGCAGCTGGTTTTTGCTGTCATTAGCAATCTTTATTCAGGCTTTATCCACACTGAATAGCACCGTACTAGTTTTCCTGTACTGCTATTTTATTTGATGGCTATAAACACATGCAAAAGTTAAAAATCAGTAGAGCTTCTTCAAATTATCACCCATGGCTTTAGCAAGAAGTCTAAAGATAAGAAAACCATGTTTTGAAGGGCTTCAAAACCTTTTTCAAACCACGTGGAATGGTTTTTCTATTTCTGAGCATACTGTGGCTGCAATCAGTAATGCTTAATGACTAACCTACTTGTACAAATTGCAAGGAAAACACTTGATTAATTTCCTAAACCATGGTTAAAAGGAAATTCAGCAACTTTACCTATTGCCCACGAAGACAATTTACCTATGATAGGCAAGCAGTGGAAATTACCAGCAAAAATCTCAGTTTCCTGCCAAATCCTGAAATATACATATGCAGTTGTAAAAAATAACATATGCTTTCATCACTGTGACACAATAAATAGCAATTCACATGCCATGCTGTAAAGGCATCAATTGCAAAACTGTACCAGCAGGCCTCAGACTTTGCCTTAGAAAGTTTTGAAATGTGATCAATGTGGCCAATGTATCTTTGGGAGTACTTTCCATGATTGCTGGAGTCTCAGACAGGCAAAACATTTGCTTTACTCTGGAGGAACTTCCTGAGGTTCTGGTCCTGCTGGCTTACATTGCAAAAACAGTCTTTCAGGAAAAGAACACAGCAACTGGAGTTTCCCTTCCAAAGAGCTCTGAGCCCACTTCAGTGCACTTTCAATGTTCCCTTCCAAGGCAGCCTGAGAAAGGGCTCTTTATTCTTGAATTTCCTGAGGAGGTTCATATATTTGGTATAGCCCCAAGAAGGGCTTAGAGAGATTTCTCTTCTTGAAAACTTTCCTTGTTTCTTCATTGCTAGGTAGCAAAATCGCATAAAAAAATTCTAGGTCCAAAGGGACAGTAGCAGTGCCAAGGTGAACACTTACAGAGCTGAAAGACTAAAATCAGCATGGCCCATGATCTAAACTAAGCAATCAAAGGAGAGATGACAGGGACATGAAATGAGTACAGAGACCCTATTGGAGGGGAGGGGAGGGGGGAAGGAGGGGAAAACTCTCTTTTGCATCTTCAGGTGTTGTGGCTTGTGGACAATCTGTGCACTCTGAGCACTTCACGCTGGTAATTTACTGAATGTTTATTGGCACATCGTTATAGCTGTGGCCCTAAATCTGGGAGTATTTCTGTTTACCAAGGTTCGGGCAGCACCTCAGAGCAACAGAAAACAGGGGCTCCACACTGGGAGAGTCAGGAGAGGACTTAAAACCATGGAGAGGACACAGGTGGTGGCACAGCTGTGCTGGAGGGGGACAGGAGCTGAGCATGGGGCAGTGCAGGGGGATGGATGGCACAGGGGAGGCAGCCACAGGGGCAGGAGCACACCGAGTGGCTGCTCAGAGCAACTCGTCAAGTCCTGAAACCCCTGTCAGCCCTCACTCGCTCCCACCAGGCATCCCACAGCACTGCAGAGCCATGTGTCACTCACACTTCCTTACAAATACCCACATCAATCTGCTAACAAGGTGTTTTAAGCAAACTCCATTCACATCTGGAAAACATCTTTCACTACATTATTTAGTAAATCCTCTCCAATTTCATTTAAATGTATTTGAATTTGCGTATTTATCCAAACAATTGCAACTCTGAAGTTGATCCCTTTCTCAAATATTTAATATATACTTCATTATAAAATGATATAACACTTCTTCATTAGAAGTTTCTTTTTATCTCTTTAATCACTGAGTGTTCTCTTTATGTTCTAGAACCTTAATCTAATAACAAAACCAAAAACCTACAAGTCATGGAGCAGTTGATTAGCATGCACTGCATTCATTAAATTTACACAGAGCGTGCAGTTCCTCCAAGAGCTGGTGTGACCTTGTTTGATACCATCACCTCATTTGGACTGCAAACAAAAACCTCTTCATAATTAAGTGATTTCTCAAAAAGCTGAAGTAATTTCTAGCTTCTGTGAAGGTTGCAAATTACAAAATTAGAAGTACTCATTAAAGATGCCCCAAAGTTAAAAAAACAGTCAGTGTAAATTAATTACTACTGTGGATACAAACTAATTAGTTACCAGTATCTTTGAAATATATTTTTGGGAACAATTTATTGTAAAAACTACTTGCAAATCTTGTCATCCTTTGTCATTACCATTAATTGTTTACTGATAAAAGTAATGAGCCTGATGTTCTACAGACAAGTAGGAATAAGCTATGTGCATTTCATACCATAATCATTTTGAATCTGCATTTTTATTTTGGTATCTGGACAGGTGACTGCAGAAAGGACAGAGAGAGTGTCAGACACAAAGATCACTGAAATCAAGGCTCATATTTCTAGTTGCTATCAGTGGCTTTTCCATCACACCCTGGAAGTTTTTGGATTGTCGTGCACATTTGTTACTGGGTATCTGCCTCTGCAGAGCTAGAAACTGTACCCACTGGATGGAATATGTTAATATTTATTTAGGTAATATCTCTGCTGAATTCAGTTAACCTTTACTAAATATGTCTGATCATCACACAATCCTGTCATACTTACTTTCAGGTAAACTTATTTATTTGTATGGAAGAACAGCCTTTTTTCATAACCAAGCTGACAGATTAATGTGAAACTCTAAGTAACCTACAAAAACACCCCCTCACAATCTAAAAGGCTTTTTAAAAGAAAAATAAAAGACTTTAACATAACTAGAGCTGCTCTTCAGTTTTAATATGTAAATTATCCCTTAAATCTAACTTTTGAAGTCATCATTAATTGCCTCACAGGCCTCATTTTACATTAATTGTGCCTTCATAAAACACTCTTATTGAAAACCTAATACATGTAAAGATTCTTCACAAATTAAATGGTCATTACTTGTCTTCCTCTTTTAGCTAATTGCTTCATTATGTACTTTTTCAATTGTTTTGTTCTGCAGGGATTAATTTTGCATGTATCTTCATGAGCTGTGAAACTGTTAGAGTGTACTGTTAAACTATGCATGGTGTGCTGCTCCTTGGAACTGCAGGAACCACTCTCCACCTGTGTTACTTGGAGGTAACACATGGCAAGGGTCACTTAGGGCCCCATCCAGTTCTCTGCCAAGTGTGTCCATCTCATTGCCAGGCACAGTCAAGAACCCACACATCAATCACTGCGTTGCCAAGTTGATGTTATCAACAGGAAGTAAAAGAAATCACTTTTTGTCTTAAAAAGCACAAAAGGAGACTGAAAAACAGGATTGCCACTGGTTTAGTATTCATGGAGCAATGTACTGTGCTGGCCATCTTTTATGGCTTTACCTTTCTCTCCTTACCACAGCTACACTTAGCCTGATCAGTCTTGTTCATCTTGCACTGTGCCTAAAGCCTGATCATAGAATACAACATGCTGGGGTGGGAGGGACCCACAAGGATCATCAAAGTTCAATCACTGGCCCTGCACAGGACACCACAAGAGTCACACCACGTGTCTGAGAGCATGGCCCAAACACTTCCTCAACTCTGTCAGACTCGCTGTGGTGGCCACTTCCCTGGGGAGCCTGTTCCAGTGCCAGCCACCTCTGTTGTCACGGTTATATTTTATGAAAAATCCCTTCACCAGGATTTTCTCCTGAGGAGCTGAGAAGCCTCAGAAAAGAAATGCAAACAATAATTATCTGATTGCTTGGAATGGGGTCTGGAGGTTGCTTACCAACAAGTGCATCTTTGATTGGTGCCATGTGAATTGTTTTTAATTAATGACCAATCACAGTCAGCTGTGTCAAGACTCTAGTCAGTCATGGGTTTTTATTATTCATTCTTTGCTAGCCTTCTGATGTCTTTCTCTTTCTTTAGTATAGTTTTAATATATCATTTTCATATCATATAACATAACATCATAATATAATAAATCAACCTTCTAAAATATATAGAGTCAGATTAATGTCTCACCTCATCCTGGAAACCCTCACACCTGGCTGTGCCCCCAGGACAGGGCTGGCCCTCCTGGCTGTGCCTGATGTCCCCAGGACAGGGCTGGCCCTCCTGGCTGTGCCTCAGGACAGGCCTGGCCCTCCTGGCTGTGCCTGATGCCCTCAGGACAGGCCTGGCTCTCCTGGCTGTGCCTCAGGACAGGCCTGGCCCTCCTGGCTGTGCCCGATGCCCTCAGGACAGGCCTGGCCCTCCTGGCTGTGCCTGATGCCCTCAGGACAGGCCTGGCCCTCCTGGCTGTGCCCGATGCCCTCAGGACAGGCCTGGCCCTCCTGGCTGTGCCTCAGGACAGGCCTGGCCCTCCTGGCTGGGCCTCAGGACAGGCCTGGCCCTCCTGGCTGCAGGGCACTGCTGACCCACATTCAGTTTGCCATTGGCAGGAGCCCCAGGTCCCTTTCCACAGCACAGTAGCCCAAATTCTATCAGTACTATTAAAGACTGAGGCAAGAGCTCTTGAAGAATTCCCTGTTCAGCCAGGCTGGTCTTTTGCCTCACTGCCTTGCCTTACAATATAAGGTGCTGTCACACACATAAAGGTGTCTGGCCTTCACACCTGTGACCTGAACATGCTGCATCCATCCTGGTGAACCCATCTCAGTCATCTACTCACTTCTGTACTACCACAACAACCCCTTGCTCTCCCTCACTGGTCTTCCTCTAATCTTTGTTAGATTACTAAATCAGTCTTGCAATATTAAAATATCTCAAGGAAATTAAATTCTAGAGGAAAGCCACAAATATGGAATCTTCCCAGCTTAGGCCATGAAGACTTGGAATATAAGAAGGTACAATGGCAATTACACTATGACTTGAAAGTGCAGGAGAGCATTAAACATGAGGCTAATAATGCACTAATTAACTTGCATCTCACCTGAGTCCATTGATGTGTAAGTGTATATTGAGTTAAACTGTTTTACTATTTCCCATACCACTATAAATAACACTTTCCTCTCATAAAACATAAATATATCTGTATTACTTCCCAGTTGGTAATGTGCAACTACACATGCACAGTTGGTGAAAAAACACTTGTGAGAAATCTCCAAGTGCCTCCTCATCCTTCCTTGTAGGGTATAGTGATGTCCCATGTTAGCTGCTGCTGTAATACTTTTCTTTCCTGTGGGAGCAGCTAATAACATGTTCTCTCCCCAGAAATAGCAAAACCACAAAACTGATTCACTGGTAATGTATAATTACACATGCTGTAGCTGCAGATTACCTGCTGAGGCATTCATAAGAACAGAGGGAAAAACAATTATTCCAATGTAGGAGTGACTGAAACCAGAGCAAGCCAAAAAACTCAGTAGTGTCATGACTGGCAGAATTTGGAGGCATGGCAATTACTTGTTTTCTTCTCAATAGAGCCTTTCTTTTTTTAACCTGTTGGAATTACAATCCTGTAAAGAGAGAATTTTAGCCTGTGTCATCTTGGGATTCAAATTGTTGACACAGTGAGGTACTTTGCAAAACAAAATTAACTTCAGGAATAATCCTGTGCACACAGATAAGCCACTGCTGGTTACACAGGGTGCTAGGCAAGTGCTTATGCCACACTTGCACTGCTAAGGAATTCTTTTTGTCTTGGTGAAAGTGTGACCTATGAAAAGCATTGGCTACATCTTGTAAGAAGCAACATTTGGTCAATCTTTACCATCTTTTTCTTTCAGGCTTCAATCTAGAAATTGTCTCCTCTTAATTTCACAAAATGGATAAAAGCAAAATAAACTTCTCTCTATTTAAAGCTTTAATGAAAATTTAAAGAGAATCATTATATGAAAAAGCAGTATTTAAAAGTTATCTCAGAGTAACAACTAAGGATATTTCTATTTTTGGACTTCTCAGCCCTTTGCCTTTACACATCACCAACCTTGTACTGTTGAGCAGCACTTGTGATCACGTACTGAGGATGTTTTCTGTAGAGCAAATCATTCCCTAGTGGCAAAGGATATTGGCCTTCTTACTGAAAACAAGCTAAAAACATGGCTTTAAGACTACAAGAAGTGATGATAGCTGCAAGTGCAAAAATGGGGAACATCTTGATTAATTTTCCTGAGGCATATTTGGGGAAGATCTCCATTGCTCAGTGGAGTGCAACGGAGGTAGGCCCAGCAGCAAGGACAGAAAGGGACACCAGGCACACATGGCACAGCCCACTACTCCCTCTCCATGCAAACAGTCCCACAACACAGCAGTTGGGTGAAAAATCCCTTCAATCTTCTTGGTTCCTTTCCTGACATTTCTACCTCTTGGTGTGAGAAATGAAACCCTGGAGATGAGAGCTCTTTTTTAGAGAAGTAATTGCTAGTTGATGTTAATGAAGTGGATAGGGTCTTAATTTGAAGTGTTGGTCTGTTGTTAAACATTGAATGTCAGAGTTCTAGGACTTGCCTTGAGTTGCTGTTGTTCTATGTTACCATTTTACCCTGTATTTGTACCTCTCTCAGTCATACTCTGCATTTGTGCCCCTTTCCATCTCACCTTAGATTTGTATCCATTCCTGTCAGGAACCACTTCCCCTGCTCCCCTGCTCCCCTGCTCCCCGGCCTTGCACCCGGACTGAATTCAAATGAGAGGCTGTGGGAACTATATGAACCCTCTCAAAACAACAAACCAGCACATGAACTCTGACTTTAACCCCCCAGAACCACACTAAATCACCCACCCTTGACCAGAGCCGGATTCCGTCCTGCCACCATAACTTTAATAGTGCTCAGCTTGGGTGATACCCCTGGACTACAAGCCAACATCATCTTCCTAAGGATTCTCTTGAGGGTGGAAGCCCCAGCTCTGCCGAGAGACAAAGCTGCACGCACCCTCCTGCTGCACTCCTCCTCCTCCTCCTCCTCAGCACCGTGCTGTGGGAGCAGCGGCGCTGTGCGCAACCCCTCGGGTAATAAAGGCCTTTTTAAAGGAGTCTCCTGGCCATATTTATCACACTGGCACGCCAGCCCGTCAATCTGCCTAACAAAACAGTTTGTGAGGCAGCAGGGCAAATCACGAACGGATTAGCATTACAATTAACCCTGTATCTGAAAGAAAATAAAAGTTTACTGAAGCAGAGGTGTTCAGAGGCAGCAGTGTGGGGCAGACCACTGTGCTGGCAGGCCCAAAGCACTGGTGAGCTGCTGCAGGAGCTAGAACAAGAGCATGGCAAGGAGAAGGAGAAAATGTAACCCAGTGTAGCCTATGTGCTGTGAAACTTCACTTGAGCTTGAACACTGTTGGTGCAGTTTAACATTATCCTCATCCTAAACCCAAAACACAGCACTGTACCAGCTTCTAGGAACAAAATTATCTCCACCCCAGCCATGGCCAGGACAGCTGTGCAAAGGCTTTCCTTAATAAAGTCAGACATCTATTTACATGCAATATAGTCACAGTTTCGTGTCATTTATGGCCTGTGTTAGGAACACCGACAGGTAAAATTGCTGGAAACTTCCAGGTAAAGAGGAAAAAGGGTGAAATGTTTCCCCATAAATATGGAGATTTGGGGCCAAGTGTAAGTACCTTCACTTGCCTGTGATTAACAAAAAGAACACTATCCCAAGGGCAATATTGTAAGAAAGATCTCAGGTGAGAAACAATCAGGATACACACACACTGTGGACTGGAAATGGCTGGAACATGTAAGCAGCCATCAGTTTCTAGGCACCAAATGGGAGAGACTCACTTAACTAAGAAGCAATGAAAAAAGCAATGAAAAATCACGATCCCAGAAGCATGTTGTGGGGAGGAGGTTAAAGAAAAGACAAGATAGGTAAGACCCAAAGACCCAGCCCAAAACTAACAAACAAATATTAACTTCTGGAATTCAAAAACAATAGATCAGAGAGAGCCATGACAGACTTCACATCTGCTTGCTTTGCCACAGAGGGACCCTCATGTATGGAAAATACCCCAAAGAACCCTGGGACTATTTTTTGCTCAAGTAACTAATTTCTCCATCTCTATTCATTAACTGCATTCCTCCAGTTCTCCACCATCAGAAACAGCACGAGATTCACAAAAGGTCTGCAGACAAACCACCCGACTAGCAAGAAATGAAGCAATTAATTTCACTACAGAAATATACTACACAAAAGTAGTGTGCCACACTCAGTCTAACTATAAATGCAATTTTCCTCCTGGGTCACCTGATGTAAAGTCCTGATATAGCATTTAGTTGGAACAAGACCCAATCCCTTAAAGAGCTTTTAGCTTCTAATAAATTTTCCTCTTACCCACTTAAGAGGGCCATTATATCCTAGTGAACACAAATTCATCTGCAAGCACAAAGTCTTTGTGACACACAGAATTACTCTAAGTCAAAGCCTGGGCTTGCATTCCCATGACTCTGATGATGACTTAGTCTGGGACCTGAGGCAAATCACGGAGTATTTGTTAGGGCATCCCTAAAAGTGGCACAAATAACTTCTTGTAACAGATATTCCAGAGCTTTATCAAGTATGTAGGCTGCTTTAAAAGACAAAAGAATTGCTACAGGGTTGCTTTTGATAGAAAATCTTCTTCTGACTTCAGTAGGAATTGGAAGAGGCCTTTAAGAAGCCTACTGCAAACCAGACATGAACCATGCAAAGCAGAATCTGGCTGAATGAATGCAACTGATGGCAGAGGATTTGTAGGGTCTTCCACGGCCACAAGAACTGCTTGTGCAGGCCCAAGCCAGAAGCTGAGCCCAAATGACACTGAGAAACACCAGCCTTACACTCACATTCTTTTAAGGCAGTTACCAACACAGTTCCTGCTTGGTCACATGGATGAAAATGTGATTCCAATCTGCCCTCCAAATGCAACCTGGTAATTTAAAAGCACACTGAAGTCCATTCAATTGGGAATGATTGAACAAAAAAGAAGCACCACTCATTCTAACTTAATTATAAATATGATGCTTCTTCACAGTAAATGAATCTTTCTAAACCCCAGTTAAAGTGATTGAACTGCTCAAAGAGGATTCTATTAAGTCTTGCATCAACCAGCCTGCCTTTTTTTGTCTTTTGAGGCAAATAAACAGATTTACAAGAAAACATTTGGTTGAAGAGTAAAGAGTTTCTTCTAAGAATCAAATCCATTCATGTTTTGAACTCATCTGCCAGCTTCTAGCTCAAGGCAAAAGATTTCTATTAATATTTATTTAATAATATATGTTTAGTATTTTACAAATGCTGTTGCAAATCCACAGACAAGGGTGAAAATCTTAGTAGTTAAAACAGTATTCCAAATCAGAGACCAACAGAGCTGAGTAGCAGCTCTGAAGCAAATTCAGAATCAAGAGAACAATCCTCCAAAGTCCTGCTCTCTGTGGCTTGTAATGGTTTGCCAGCAATGGATCCTTCAAATACAGTTTCCAATAGTTGGTGATTTTCTTGCACTCCTATAACATAAATAACTAGATATTTGTGCAGATGATGAGGTGACAAACATAACTCCTGGGTGAGGATAGTGGGAAAAGTCTCCATTTGTCAGGGTCTAATTCCTCACAGAAGTTTTACATCCTCTGGAACAAAATCAGTGATAGATGGACATGGGACCATGTTCTACCCACTGTGTTTAAGATAAACAGGTAGCTCAAATGATTCTAACATGTGCTATTTCTGCAGTCAAAAATAAACTCTCCAGTTCCTCTAGATGTTTGCTCTTACAAGCTTTTGCATAAAATTTCCCTAGCAGGCCATTTTGGACAGACAGTGTCTGCTTGTCCATTATCCTGAATGAGAATGCTTTTCACACAGCAGAATACTAAAAAAATCTAGACACTTCTTTAAAAAAAGGAAAACGACAATGAAAGAGGAGGTGCAGTGAGCCTACATAGTCACAGATTGGAGAGCAGCATTTTAAAAGGGAAACATTATTTATTGCACTAATACTGTAATTACAATGTCGTTTTTGTAGAACAATGACTATTTTGATTAAGGCATTCATCAGCAGCCCCACAGCTGAAAGCACCACAAGTAATGTAGAGATGTTCCAGTGCCCAACCACCCCTGTGAGTGAAAAACCTTTTCCTGATATCCAACCTAAACCTTCTGTGACACAGCTGGAGGCCATTCCCTTGGGTCCTGCCCCTGGCCACGCGAGTGAAGAGATCAGTGCCTGCACCTCCACCTCCCCTGGTGAGGATATTGAAGACCACACTGAGGTCTCCCCTCACTGAGTCTCACCCTTGGATGATCTCAGACACACTGAGGATTGTCAGAAGAGCATTAATAAACTGTTAAACAATCTGTAATTTATTACAGCTCTGGAATTTGTTTTCATACAGGCAGATCCAAGCCAGCATAAATTCAGATAAGGAAGCATGTATTATGTTACCTTGCACACTACACTCTGTTACAGATGAGAGTATTTTATGTAGGTCAGGCACTGCTTCCCTGGAGACAGAGAAAAAGCCATAAGGAAATCAGAGCAGTGTCAGGCCTTATTTCAGTGATCCAGCATACTCCAAAATTTCAATTATGCAGAGATTGTGTCTCTCTGGCCTTGTCTACCAACATACCAACATCAACTCCTCCAAGGCTAAGTGCTGCAGCCCAGACAGGAGACATCTCATGATGCAAACCCAGAGACAACTCCTTGCACTCATGAGGAAACGATAATGTTTTGTCAGTTGGAAAAAGAACAGAAAAATCAAAGTGATGGTAATTTTCAACTCATTGCAACACTGAGTTGCAAAAAAAGTTTTTGGGAGCAGAAGGCAGCTCTCTGGCCCTTACAGTGAGAAGAACAATGTTATTAAAAGAAGCAGTCTTGCATTTCTCTCTCCCTTTCCTTAAAAAAGTGAAAGAGGGAGAGAGAAAGCTGAAAGAGGGTCTGTGCTTCACTCTGGCTGAAAAACCTCTTTATCTCTAACAGGCGGAAGAAAAAGAATTTCAAGAAGCCAGAAATAAAAATGAGTATTTTTTGTTATATCTTGCTGTCTCAGGAGATAATTATCTATTCTTACAGTAAGTTCCCCTTTTTTTGCTATTGTACAACGGTATGCTTATATTCTGGCAGCTAAAAGTCTCAAAACACAATGTTACCTCTCCCTTACCTTTCCTAGCAGGGCTCAGAATTTATTTTTATAACACACCACCCCATTTTTCACTACCATTATCTACCTAGGAATTCCACCCTTATCAAAAACCTGAGAGATTCTCAAAGAGAACAGAAAGGTGTTTAACTGTGAAGAGATACAGAAAGAAGTACACAAATCACACACAATACTGCATTATAGTAAACAGGTGAAGAGTGTACAATGGAAAAAGAAAATATATGCACTCACAATATATTCACATTATGAATACCTTAATTCCCTTCTGTCTGGAAGGCAGCATAAATGCCCCTATATTCTACTTTGCTCCACAGTGATTTTCCTAATTTAAATAAACCAAGTAATCTAGAAAGGTTTTTCTCATCACACCTGTGAGAAACTGTTCTTACTGAGTCTGGGACCACAGGTAAGCAGGGAAATTTAGCTATCAACTCTGCAAAACTCTGTTGAAAGAGCAATCCTAAATTCTACACATCTACCCTTGTCCCAGATTAAGCTCTGTAAAGAGAGCTATTGCTCTTTTTTCCCTCCTCTCTCCTCAAATAAATGTACATGTCTGCAGAGCTGTGGATCTCCTTTCCATGCCATCATCCATGGTTTGGACTGCTTTCCCCCTCTGCAATAAGAAGTAAGCTATATTTTAAATGTAAGCCACCAGTATGGGCTAATTGTTTTCCTTACCCTGATTCCAAGCTCCACATTCTCTCCTCCATATACTTCCATGCCTTCATCCAGCAATCCAATCTCTTGGAAGTATTCTCTGTCTACTATGAAGCATCCAATCAGTGCAGGACTTCTGGAAGAATAAATCATCAGCAACCAAAATTAGCAGATAAATTATGAAGAATTTTATTTTTCAGGCACAGACTGTATTTATCATTGCTAGGTAAAATGATGCAGCAAAACAGATTCTTAAGAAAGTATTTCTCAAAGAGCTTTATTGAGCCTTGCCTTCTGACATTCCTAATTCTAAAGTGAAATGAGCACCATTGAAGGAAATTAGAGTCAAATTATTGGACATAAATATTCACCAGAGCAGTAAGGATTTCAGTGCTAGTAGTGTGAGATCCAGGTGCCCCAGTTTTGTTTCTGGGGCACCAGCCAGTGTAGCCTCTGTCCTTGCTAAGTCCTCAAGGCTCTTGCCTGTGACAATTGCAAATGATGTGCAGTTCTGTGTGTTTAGCCAGAAGCCAGGTTCAGCTAGAGCTAAAAACTTGTGTCTGTAAGCTTACCTAAAGAAAGAGATTATTTCTTGAATAGGACCATCCAGATACATTTTTTTAATACAGAATCAAGCAAAGCCTGCCTTTACCAGTGTAACATTAGTCCATTATCCTGAGCCAAACCTAAACAAATCACATAGCTTTACTGGATCAGTAAACTCTACCTATGTCATGGTGGGAACCTGTCGGGTCCGGCTGTCTGTCTCTGCCCCGACACGGGTAGAGTGGTTCTTGGGTGGCACGCGATGCAAAGGACGAGTCTGGACTCTTCAGCTTTCGGTCTTCAGGTTGTTTATTATTTCTTATCTACAAAATTTTCTGTCTGCCCAACAGAGGTCTGATCTGCAAGCAGTCACAGGCACTCTCTGACCACCCACGGGGCGGTCATGTCTTTTTATACTAAAATCTACGTACACAATATTTACCTTTATTTCCCAATGCTCTTCACCCATGTTAGCAAGTGCACCTTCACCATAAACCAATCCCCAAGTGCCAACATCACCACAGGAGATGGAGGACAAGAAGAAGAAAGAAGAAGGACAAGACACGCCCTGATCCCTCCATCTTGTCTCCATAACCCCCCTGTACCAAAAACCTTAAAGTCTATATCTCACCCTCTAAATGTGTCTCTTTTACACCTTTTACGCTGAAGTGATTCTCTTGTCCTCAAACTCTTGTTACTTCTGTGGATGGATCAAAATCAAGCCACCAAACACTCTTGGCAACATTCCAGGATTTTCGAGACCCCCAAGGGTTCTCCTGGCATCTCTGGACATCAGGAACGATGTGCTGAGATCCCACAGGAACCAACCAATTTTTACTACACAGAGCCAATTTTAGTCAGGTAAGAGTTCAGCCACAGAGGGTACAATTTCACCTTATGAGTAGAGAAGGATACAGAGTCATTTAGCCTTTTCATTTTTCTCCTACCTTATAATCCACAATTACAAGAAATAAATATGTGTTTTCAGATTATTATGCTGGCACTCTGGTAATGACAAGATATTAATTAGCAGTACAGGAGAAATCACCCTGCTTTTATGGAGAACACTCAAGCTACAGCTAGTGGACACATCTGCTTTCAAACAGATCATAGGCTGTCTTAATCACAAATTGTACAGTTCTACAGAAATCTATATATTAATGCCTCCAAGTGCTATAGTACCCGTTTTATAACAATGAAAGACCATCTTTGATGTATTTATTAATGAAGAAAATAGCAGTTAACATCAATACAAAACTTATGCTTCTTTAATGATAAGGTCCTTTTGCCTTTGTTGTTTTTTTTAAGTGTTTCTCAGTGCACCTGCTTCCCTTTGCTATAATTCTAAAAGAATAATGGAGGCAGATAGAAACCATCCATCAATACACATGGCTTTGTTTGTTGGTGTGTTTGTTTTAATTGTCCAACACACACATGCAGCATATTGCACTGAATTAAAAAATGTGCCAGGGAAAGAGCTAGGGGACAAACCTGAAATTCATAAAGTACATGCACTGCCCAGTCCTCATGTGGAACAGAGTTTAGGGGTAAGATGGAAAAGTCATTACTTTGTGTTTCACTACTTTTAATTTTAAAAATCATAATGGTTACTCCCTATAATTAATCACAGGATCATAGAATGGCTTGGGCTGGAAAGGACTTGAAAGATCATCTCATTCCAAACCCCAGCCATGAGCAGGTACATCTTCAAACAGATGAGGTTGCTCAGAGCCCCATTCAGCCTGGCTTTGAACGCCTCCATGAATGGACATCCATAACCTCCCTGGCAACCTGTTCCAGTGCCTCACCACACTCACACAGAGAATTTCATCTCAATATCTAACATAACCCTGCCTTCTGTCAGTTTAGAGCTGTTCCCTCTTGCCCTATCACTACCTACTTCTGTCCCTTACCAGTTTTCTTGGAATCACCATTTAGGTACTGGAAGGTGCTGTAAACCTCCCTGGAGCCTTTTCTTCTCCAGGCTGGACAACCCAAACTCTCTCAACCTGTCTTCACAGGAACATTTTTATAGTGTCAACAGAGTTCATTAACAGCAATAACTATTTCTAACGCTGTGGAAATTAACCCCTTTTTACGTTTGTCTTTGGCAAACCTGTTAATTTTTATCTCCTGCTTTCCAATTCTAGGTTCTGTTCATAGGTCAGTGCAGTTCAGAGGGTGTTAAACTGACAGAACCTGAGAAAAGTGCCTGCCTGCCAAGATAGCTGCTGGATGAAAAACAGCTGCCAGTGCTGTTTGAGGTTCTGCTTTCAGGAGGTAAGAACAGCATTCACACTTCCTTTCTGCAGGGAGCTGGAGCACAGGTACCAGCGCCCTCCTTGGAATGAATGTGTGTCTACAAGCAAGGCCTGTACTCTCAGCAGAGCTGCTCAGTGGGTTCAGAGGGTACTACTCCCCTCCCTGAGACAAAGGGATTGTTCTGTACCAGTCTGACAACACTCTGGACATGGGAACAAAGTGCAGACCCAGACTGTCCCAAAGCAAGGACCCAATGCAGCCTTTGCTCACAGTGTCACTGACCAGACATTAACTCCTGGGACACAGCACAGCTGTGCACCTATGTGACAACACTATAAAGAACACAGCTGTCAGGTCAGCTCTGCTTATGCAATGTAACTGCAAAGAAAATTCCATTTCTGGCCCGTAAGCACTAAATCAGCAGGCAAGACATTTGGAGAACAGAGTGCTGCAGAGCAGCCCTGCCTACCATTCCACTTGGGCAGGAAACCTGTTTAAAAAGATCTACTGAAAACAAAAGTTTCCTTTAAAAACATCTACTGAAAACAGGAGTTTTCTTGATGACTGTGTAGACATCAAGGACATTTAAGTATTTGAAGTTTACAGTCAGTAAAACCTATCACACAGCTGAGCCCACTTGCCCCCTGTCACACCCAGGAGAGCTTTTAGACACTGTAATTTAGTTATTTATTACCTTATTGGAGCAGTTGTGTTCTCCAGTTTCCACCAGGACTTAGGAGGGTTCAGATACCTGCACCACAGCTCCCAGTCAAAGCCTTGTGCTGAGAGGGGATACTCCTCTATTTCAAAATTATCATACTTAATGTTATCGAATGATGGAGAAATTACTCTTTTTCTGTTTTCTTTTATCCTGGTGAGCACTGGTTCAGCCCTAAAAAAAAAGAAATACACTGTTAAGATTATACCAATGCAAGCATAGCACTGATGGAAATCATGGAGTAGTTTGGTTTGGAAGGAGCCCTTAAAGATTATTTAGTCCACCACCAAATAAACAATATAGCAGCTAATGCTGTATTTTTCAGAAGGAGCAAAGTCTAGAGCTGTTATCCATTCAGAGCCCTTTCTGCCCCAAAATAATACACTGCAACATATTCTCTAGGAGGCTCTGTTGTTAACCTTGATTTGAGCTGGTGGATGGAAGAAATGAGTATCTGCATATCATAGAGCATTTATACCCTTGCTACCCAGTAATGATAACTTCAGGCTCGCAACACTACCAAGGACATCAGGAGCAGAGTTAATAATAGATCTATCCTAGAGACAGAAGCTCTTGCCTTTTTACCTCACTTTTACTTAAGGAGCAAGGGAGATATTAAATCCAGACTGAACACGTTAAAATACATTATTTTAGTTATGTTTACTTTTGCAGATTGGCCAAAATAACGCTTCTTTGTTTACACTGCAGAATGTAAAAGAAACATAATATTTTTTAATGAAAAGAAGATACATTCACCCTCATGGGCAAAGGGCTACATTACTGGAGGAGATTTTTAATGTGCAGTTTTCTAATATGATTTAACTACCTTGTAATTAGACCAGCAGATTACTCAAACCATGAAAATGTATCTAGATCATATTACACAGCACAAACACATTTTTCCTGCTTGTGTCCATGATTATGTCTGAATTTTCATTAAAAAGCTCAAAATTCTAACTCACCCTCTAAATGCCAGTCAGTAATTTACCACCAGTGCCTGGAAAAGGTCCCTGGGTGAGAGAATGGAAGGGGCACATACCAACCCACGTTGAATTCCACGTGGGCATCGAAGAGAGCGACGACCGGCGCTGTGGCTGCTCTCCAGCCGCTGACTCGGGAGCGGATCAGCCCCTCCTGCCTGCTGTGCCGGACAACCTTGATGAAACCTGGCTTGTGGGCATTCACCTCATCAACATACTGCTGCAGCTTCTCCTTGAGCTCCTCTGTAGGAGGGCAAGAATTGGGCGTCAGCAAGAGATGCCAGCTCGACAAGGTGTAAAAATCCGCGCTTTGTGTCGTAGATGAGCGATCCCCATCCGGGGAATGATGTGCTCTGACTCCATGATTCCAGAAGGCTGAACAAATCCTTTATTAAGCTTTATTAAGCTGTACTATATTACACTAATACCATATTAAAACTACACTAAAGAGATACCAAATACCACTAAAGAAAAACACATGACTCTCTGCAGACAGTCACAACACAGCTTTGACCCAATTGGCCAATCAGTCCAAACAACCCTCACTGGTGTCCAGCTCACAAACCACTTCTGGCAAACCATCTCCATGACACATTCCACATGTTCCAAACAGGAGCAGCAAGTAGAGATAAGAATTGTTTTCTCTTCTTCTCTGAGGTTTCTCACTGCCTTCCCCAGGAAAAGTCCTGGGAGAGAGAATTAAATCTCTCTTTGTTCAGAGAATGCGAATACCACACTTTCAGTAAAACAGGAGCAGCCTTCACACGGCTGCTCAGAACTCTCAAATAGTCAGTCTAAAAGGAGGCAAACAAAAAGGAGAAGGACCATGAATTATTTAGCAATAAAAAAATTTCAGATATAACTATTTAGCCTACATGACTGCCATCAGAATCCTGGCACTGTTTAAGAGTAACAAGCCACAAAATGAAGTGTCATAGCTACATAAGAGTATATTATTTTACTGTAACAAAAAACAAGCACCTGTCTTATATTTCCAGGAAAATAAATAAAATGCCTAAGTATTTTCCATGAATATTCTCTACCAATATTGCAAGAAAAAAAGAGAACTAAGAGTAAAAGGCATTATTTTTCTCTTTCCATTTTTCTTTCTAAACTTTGACAACTGGCTTCTGTCTTGACTAAAAAGTTCAACAACTTTCGCTCTTAGAACAAAGACCAGTAAAAGCTCTAGAGAAGAATCATTCCTAATTAAAGTATAATAACTCTTAGATCAACAGCTATTATCTCTCTGGTTTAAAGACCACTGCATGAGAAAATACAATGTGTGGAGTATAAATATTGTGTTCACAATTATTATTAACTGAAAGCAATGTTCACTTCATTCTTTATTAGCATTCCTATGTTCTATTTACATTATGGTATCGCTCAGAATTCCCTTTGGGACAATAAAGTCCCTTTATTCTGGATCTCTCCACAAATCCAGGAATGTCTTTGCTCTGATGCAGAATAATGCTCCTGTGGCTATTATGCTGTACTGGGCATTATCAAACCTGCATTAAAGCTCAATGCTGACTGTGAAAACCCTAGCAAGCCATTTAACTTCTCCTGAGGAACGGGTTCCCCAGGGAAGCAGTCACAGCACCAAACCTGCCCGAGTGCAGGAAGCATTTGGACAACCTCAGATACATTCTCAAGTGAATTTGGGGTGTCCTGCCATTGAGCCCCAGGCAGTTTGAGAATCTGAGAAATCAGCCTTTCACTCTGGGAGCTGCTCACCTCCAACAGATCTGGACAAGCAGCATGCTGGAATGGGTAATGGCACAGAAAATTAAAAGCAAGCACACTTTGTGAGCCATATTAAATGTTCATCCTTGGAAAGGAGGGGGGTGTGTGCTCTCTTGAGCTGACAGAACAACAGAGCTCATCAATTACAAGTTCATCCTAAAGTTCATCCCTGTTTGTGCAGACTCTTGGACATCCACCAGGTGTGATGCAGCTGTTTCTCAGGCCTTGCAGGACTCTGCATGCCATGTACCTTTGAATCAATGAACTCTGCATGAGCCGAGAATATCACAGAAAAATCCTGATTCTTACAGGTTTTCAGACAAACAAGAATTAAAAAGAAACAGTCTGCTGATCATGTCCCTCACAACATTTAAACTGCAGCAATATTTTAGGAATTGACTGGATATATTCCTAAAATTTTCAACATTACATTGCCAATATCTATTCAATTTGTTTGTCTGCAACTGCATCACCTGGAATAAACAATTTGAGCCACTTACATAGCATAGAGCACTCTTCTGTTTTGGATTTGACTTGCTGCTTATTGATCAATACACTTTTTCTCCTTTATCAAGTAAAAAAACCCACATTAATTTCCTTCACGCTTGTGCCAAACTCCATGTTCTTACTGCTCACCCCCGAACACACAGAGATTTGTAGCAAGCACAGAACTATCAAACCAACCACTAGCTAACAGCACATTAAATTGAAAAGAAGACATTTATGTTACTGTAATTCCATGCACCTAAAAATAGCACAAACCCGTTCTCTATTCCCAAAATGCAGCACTGCAGAGGATGACTATCAAAACGTGAAGATTAAAGCTTTGTTCTTGGTCTAAGTGGCTGCTCACAGCTCTGCAATACCAGAGGCTTTATTTGCCACAACAATGCAGCATCACCACGGAGGACAGAACTGTGAAAGGAAAGCAGGCTCTAATGGAGGACTCGGAAATCAGGAGCCTGGACAGAGTCATTGCTCTCTCAGTCACTGCATTTCAGTAAGTGGGCTACTCTTACTCCTGCCTTACGCATTTCCTAACGTGGACTGACTTTAGAAGCTTGAGTAAACACAAAATCTATTTCATAGCTAGGTGTAGAATGGAAAGAGATGGAAATGGAACAGAACCCAAACCTTGGCTTGCCACCAGCGTGACTTCAGCTGCACATCAGAGCTGTGACACTCCCTAGGCAGTGCACGCGTCTGATTTTCTGGTTACACTGCAGCTCTTTGCAGATCAAGTGGATGGCCTGAGAGCATCTCAGGGGGACGTTGGAGGCTTACCCGTGGTCAGTCAGCATGGAGGAACCATTCCCTGGGCTTCACGATCACCACAGGAGACAGAGCAGTCGTTTGCAGTCAGGCGCTTCCTGGCCTTTGTTATTTAAAACAGATCAGCTTTGCTCTGCAAAGGCAGAGTGCTGAGCAGAGCATTATGTGCTCCCTTTGTCTTACAAGACCTATTGGGCAGATTCTCCCAGAAGAAAAGATAAAGCTGTGGGAAAAATGGATTATTTTCACTCAGCCACAGGACAGAGATGACATGCTAATGAAGTTCAGAAAGTCACAATTTTGGAAAACACTTAAAGATGACATAGCAAAAGAGCTGAGACAGTTTTTTCCCCTATGCATTCCATGTTTTCCTGAGTTTTACATGAGAAATCTGAGTTAAAGTTAAATTGTATTTGACAGTTTTAGAGCACCCAGTCCAACTGGCCTGAATGATGGGACTCTCCCCCCAGAACTATACATACACTTTGCTATGGCTCTGATGGTCTTCAGCAATATAATTTCAACCCAAGTTCTTTTTTTTTTTCCACTTCAAGATATGTTGCCTGAATAATAAACAGGCTCCTTCATTAATTATTGTGCTTCACAGCTTTATGTCACCATAGAGAGAAGACAGGGAATAGGCAAATGTGTCATCTTCAATACACTGTTGATTCAGTGTCTAATTATGGAAACAAACAGGCTTATAAAGATAGATACATTAGCCTTTCAGTGCAGAATCTCTCAAATAAGGACTCAATTTGACTAAGCTGAATGAGGCTCTGCAATTGGAATGAAAGAGCAGCCATATATGGAATGGGAAAATGGCACTTGGAAATGTTGCACTCTACCACCTGTCTCTATATGGTACAGATGTCTGGAAAGCACAGCACAACTCTCCTCACATTCTACAAATGTAGAAAACATAATTAGTGTGCCATAATTATGTTTAATATTAACATAATTAAATTCAAACTCTTCTAAGAGGTTGTTTGTTTATTTTTAACAAATTGACAAAGATTTTGTTTGTCAAGTTCTCCTACTCAGTATGACAAAGCGGTGCTAAAGGATTCACACAATTTTGCCTTCTTAGGAATCGGAAGAAACTGGACAGGATGGAGAAAGGAGCATGAGGAGTCAGAGGCATCAGCCACCCCATTTTCTAGAATGGAAAACCATCTACAGATCATGCTTTTCATCCAGCTGCATGAAGTGGGCTACCTTTTGTAAGCCTCTGTCCCCACTAAGCTGAGAAGTGAGCAGGCTCAATGCTCAGTGCTGTCAGGTGCCTCAGCCCCTTAGTGTCCCGCAGCAGCTGTGGGTCTGGCCCCAGACTTCAAATTTCAGAGTAATTAATACAGACAGCCCTGCCATAAATAACAAATTACTGCCTCACAGTCATGGAGAAGGAGCTTAAAGAACAGCTAATAAGGGCTAACTTTCAGGAACTTCCATACTTTGCCATACTCCCACTCCAAGCGCTTGAATGAGCCTGCATCTCTCAGAACAACCACGTCTATGAAGCCCCACTATGTTTGGCTGAGACATGCATTTTACTGACCTTTTTCTCAGCTGTAGCTTTGCCAAAAGAGCTAAAATAACAAATACATAAATAAAACAACACTCGTAACATACTGCATTTTCTGAAGCCTAAGAGTCCCTGCTGACTCTGGCCCAGCGATGCAGCATGCATTGCTACTGCCATCTCTGCAAACCTTGTGCTCTTCCTTTAGAGAAATATTTACTTTCATATCAAAGGCCTGGGAATTACCATGTCCCTCTCCACCTTGGCCCTTGGCACAAACACGGCTTCTTTTACTGTAAGGGAAAGAATTACAGAACTATTACAGTTCTTTTCAATACAGAACTAGGTTTGAATTAACAATTGTGCCAAAACCAGTGGACTGACATTATATGAAAGGGGTAAAATCCTGCCAATTCGTGTTTTAATCTCTGTGTGTTCACTGAGCTGCCTAGGCACACTCTGGTCCCCAGGTAAAGGAAAGTGTTGGACATTTCCTTGGATCATAAAGGACACTTTTTAAAGCAGATCATTACAGCACCTGCAAGAATACAGGAGGAGTTTATGCTTGCATTTGGAGCCAAGAGACCACTGGTCAGCTTGCTTCTGGCAGGGATCCCTGTGCAGCAGGTCAGAACGGGATCCACTGCCCTGCAGGAAGGCAAAACAGCCACCTGGCACAGCTCAAGAAGCTGCTTCACCACAGGGGCTGCTGCCACCCTGGAAACCTCTGTCTCATCAGGTACATCTTACTTCTGCATGAAAGACCAGTAAATTGGAAAAAAGACAGAATTCACACAAGCCAATTAATTATAAACCAAGATTTTTCTATCTTCTTTACCCAATTATTTTTGGCTCTAAGTCTTAGGAACAGGAAGAGCTGCTTTTCCAATCTTAACATGCATTAACACAGCTAACTTACTTTCTGGCAAATAAAGAAATCCTGTTGCAACAGGTTTGCTGCAAAACCCCTCCTCTCTCTTCCCCCCAAGTCCCTCTGTAGGCAACCAGCCTGAATTTGTGTAATAACTTGAAATCATGGCAGCAGCTAGGCATATAAGAGAACCTGTTTTGTTGCACTTTATCTACCAGGATACGTGGATTACATCACTTATTTCGTATGCAGCTCAGTGCTTCATCATTTTTATTTTTCTTACCTCTGGTCCCTTATCTGTCATGCTTAAGTGATCACCTCTCATCTCTGTAGCAGAAGCAGATAATTCCAAATGGAAAATATTTATAACCAGACAGAGGCATGTCATTTGTAATGCACATGTGTACAGAGAATGTCTGCAGCAGAGGGTGTAACAAGGCTCAAGCAGATAAGGAGGGCCTGCTGTGCACATGTATTTAATAGCCCTGTGTTATCTGGCAATAGATAAACCACCCAGGGGAAATTACCAACATGATGCAAGGAACTGATCTGGACAGACATCAGAAACAAAAAAGCAGTGGAATCCTTCTCCTCCACTCCCATACCTAACTACTTGCACTGTTGACAGAGATGCATTGTCTAATCTCAGAAGTTAGGCTATCCACATGTAAAGACAGAGAGTGAGAGTGTAATGAACTTTTACAGTCACAACCTCTGCATTCAGCAAGCCCAAATCCCAGCTGCTGTCAGACCTCCTCAGGTCTACTAAGATAAATTGCCTACAACAACCTATTACAGCTTACATCTTGGATTACAAGCCAAGGGTTTCTTTAGCACATGAACAGCACCCTTCTCCCACAGTAAAGGCAGGAAAAGAAATGCATTTCCCCTCTTACCCCTATACACACATATCCTTTGAATTGCCCAGGAGAATCTATACAGAGGAATGGGAAGTTTTCAAGGGGCTTAATAGGGGCTGCTTTGATCCATTCTCAGCTCCTTCACAAACAATCCCTCTGCATTTCACTGAATCCTTGTGTAAGGTCCTAGGTATCCTATAGCACAAGGACAACACATAGCAAATAAATCCACCTCAAAACAGCAATTAAACAGCTTCCAACAAAAAAACAGCTTTGCAGAAGAAAACTGTGCCAGCAACTCTTCCTTGAGCCATCTAGCAGACATGTTCACTACTTAGGTTCGTTTTGGTTTTTTTCTAAAGAACATGTATTTCCAATCCCAGCCATGAAAATGGGATGCCACACTTCAGATCATTAAGTCCTGCATAGAAATATTGCTGTGTCTTAATAAATCCCAAAAAAGTATGGAAAGAACTATGAAAATTATCTTTTTGAAACTCTGATAGATCAACACTGTTATGGAGGAGGGGGATACAGAAGAAATAAATATTACAGCTGTTATTTTTTGTTACTACTAATCTTCTGTCTTTATTACAAGGGTTGTAAGTCCCTTTTATTTCCCTTCTGTTATTTATTGAGTATTGTTTGAGTATATATCCGTCTTCACCGTACTTGATTCATGTAAGGTGCATCCCACCTTAGGGATCACCATGCCCACATTATAGCAGCAGTCTCCCAACACTTTGCAAGATAGAGACATAAACTGAGATCCAGATGAATCTCCAAGATGACAGCAGAAGTTGGAGAAGGGGAGGAACAGAACCTGGATCTCCTAAATCCCAGGGCTGCGCATAATCACGACACAACTTCCCTATGGCTGTAATTCTGCATTTTGAGCTGTGGCCCATATGGAGCCCTGAGAACTCTGATTCAGAGCACAATCAAGGGCTCTTCCACATCCCTGTGCCAGAATTGAGAGGCAGCTGATATCTGGGATCTTGCTAATGTCAACAGAAATGCACTGCACCAAGGGAACTGAACGCTGCCCTTCCATCCCACCAACAATGGGAGACTCACATGCTTACCTCTGAGTACAGAGCAGGGCTTACTGAAGGAAAGTGTTAGCATTTAGAGAGGAAAAGAAAACACATGTCCTCTCAGGTGAACATTCCAGCTCTTGAAGAGGCAAGGCAGGACTAACAAAAAGGCACAAAATGTCCTTTCTTAGATTGCCAGTCAGGTGCACACGTGTGGAACATGCCAACACAGCTGAACACAGAACAGGGAGGTGTCAGGAGCTGCCACCAGCCACACAGACACCAGACAGACAGAGGCTGCCATCTACCCCTTCAGAGCCATTCCTAGAATCCTAGAAAGGTGCTTCAATTTCAAAGGATCTTTAAATACAGAGCTAATTATATAAGCTTACTGGCTCCACTCGATGTACAGATTGCTGGATGCTTGAATTAATCTCAGCAGGAACACTGTCCCACTCCAGCTTCCCAAGCATGACTGCTTCCTGTTTAGGGGCTGCATGGATCATGGCCACAATAATGAGGGCAGGAATAGGCACTACTGCTGAAGTCAGAAACTTGTATCACATCTGATGCAAGGATCACTTCTGAAGTGTATTTGGATACAATAGTTTTAGAAAGGGGCTGTAGAGTGAGAGGCATAACAAGTACCAAGACCATGCATTAGAGCTGACACATTGATATAACACACTGCTGGAATAGCATCAGCCAAAATTCTGAGTTCATCATTTCATTCCTTAGTGCTCCTGGATTCATCTGTAAAATGACCTTTAAATGTTAAAAGAAGTGCTTGAGAAATGCATTCTAGTCCCAGCTGTCTCCAGTAATCCAGATGGCACTTTTTCTTTTTTTTTTTTAATATACAGCATTTAATTCTAAACTATTTCTTGGATGTGTGTGGAAAATCACTATTCAGAAAAGAAACTAAATGCCTGAAAAGAGCCAGATCAGATTGTATAAATCAAGAAAAAAACAATCTAAAGAGCACATTAGAAACCTCTGTACTTTCATAACTATAAAATGCAGCATGCTGCTCACTCCACTGTAAACTTGATAAATAATCCTGAAAATAATAATAATAAAATAATCCTGATAAATAATCCTGATTCCAAGAAACAGCATGGCACTTCATGTTGTGATAATAGATTCACAAGGGAAAAAAACCCTGCCAATTAAAACCCACTAGTCCAAGTGCAACTACTTTATTTCAGGAGCGTATTCTGAGGAAATTAGTCACAAAAGTTGCATTAGAAATGGAATATGCAAATACTCAGTTAGAACTGGATGAAACAGAGCTGCTAATATTCCTCTCTGGATCAAGCCTCTCTCTGAGAACAGGACTGCAAAAGGAAGAGGAAACAAAGCAATCACCAAATACTTGCTGGAAGGAGACCTGTGCAATCCAATTCTTTACTCAAAACAAGTAAAGTATTGTCCAAGTAAACAATACCAAGTAATATGCACTGTTAAATAGTTACTTAAAAGAATGACACAGAGCACTAAAAGGCTTTGATTTGAATAAATAGGACTTAGCCTTGCATACCATGTTGATTTTTATTAAAATCTTACTTGATATCAGAAATTATAATCTAACTTAAATGTGCTGCATACAATCCCTTCCCTGGGAGCAAACCAACATGCACAAAACCTGATTACACTATGAAAGTATTCTCAAGGGTCAGGACAGCAATAACACTATTTCACAGTGCCTTTTTCTTTTTTTTAACCTTGCCCAAATGTAGAGTTACGTTTGGTAGTTTTTTATTTTGACTGAATGGCTCTTACTGTATCAGACAATTCCTAGACATCAGATGCAAACTGTTCTGTCCATATTCCAAGCCAGAAAGATTGATTTCTTGGCTACCAGTGATCATGTTGTGTGTGACCTGCTATTATCTTCTCCTTTCCATGGCTGCTTGCAGAATAACACAATCCACACAGCAACAGCAATACAGCACCCAATCCACCAGGGAGAAACACATTTCCAGGACATCTTTCTATGAAGGACTGTTAGCATTAAGTACTACCTGTATCTCATTCAGCCAGCTGTGATGCAGTCTGTATCTTTGCAGAAAACCTACCAGACTCCATTTATTATAGATATCCAAAGGCCTGAAACTGCCTCCTATTCAATTCTTCCAGTATCCTGTTTGACCTTTCACTGTGAATAATGATTTTGCACAGATAATGGCTAATTTCCTTGCACTGGATTTTATTTGCAATGATTTGCAGTTTGATTTGCAGTATATCCACATTTTTCAGAATAGTTAATGCCTGACTTCTCAGATTTAAACCCTTTAGCATCCTCAAAAGAATGCTCCCTGAACAGCTAAATTTGTAATGGAATTCCACAATTCAATTGCCTCCATCTATGAGCATTAAATCTCTGCCTCGTCTGCATACTGCAATATGTTACATTGAAAACAACTTTGGACTGGGTAATGATCTCATTTTCCTACATAGCATTCATCTCAGTTAACCTCAGAGGGTTTATACAGCTCTATTCTTATGTCACAGGAGGAGGTGGCTTCCATGGGTACTAAACTCAGAGTTATAATTAATATCCAAACCTTAAAAATCCTGAGCAGCATTTATTCCTGTACACAGCAATAGCAAGAAGCCTCTTGAGGCACGTGGCTCTACCAACTCCAAGGCTCTCACATCACCCTCGCTTTCTGAACCTGCTCCAGGTAAAGTTAAAAATGTGTAAATTGTACCCTACACAGCAAACACAGCAATCCTACAGACAATTAATTTCTTCCTTATATCTTCTGTATATATGATCCAGTTTGCTTAAAGCAAGGTTCTGCTCATGGAAACAAGACTAATTAACATTATTTGAATAAATCACGTTAAGCACTAACTTTTTGGTTTCATAGCAGTACCACATAGATAATCCAGCATTTTCCACAGGGGAGCTTGACATAAACAAAAAATCCAATGCAGCCACTTGCATTCTGCACAGTATTTCTACCTGAGAGGTTTAAAGATTCCTCAGAAGAGCTGCTTGTAAAGCTGTTGTCAAAGGAACTGGCATGGTTTGCTACCCGAGCTACAATAGCAGATAATGTGAAGAACTGAACCATATGCCACAATTCCAATTAGGGAACTCAAATCAGGAAAATAAGTAACTCCAGTAAATGCCATAAGCGTATGACAAAATGCCTGAAGAGGCAAACAAAAAGTGGTCACAGTTCAAATACTACAAATTGGAGACGAGTCAATGTTCCTGTCTTTCACACAGACAAATCAGGAGAAGCAGTTGGTTTCCTAACATCTCTTTGAAAAACGTGGCAGGTAAGGTTTTTTTCTTTTTTCTGTTTTTTTTATTACCATCCAGAAGAACAAAAAGCTCAAACCTACAGCAAAAGCAAATAACTTTCTGAAAAGCAAAAAGACTACCAGCTTCTAACAAGACATTATTTTCAGTCTTTTTGCTAAGCTGCACATGAAAGCTTATAAAAAAGCTTTTTTTATTTGCTGTGTGAGTGAATCTTCTTGGTAGCTGAAAAGCTAACATGGTATGTGTTAATTGGAAGCATTTGTGAAAACTAATTAAAATTGTTGTGCTGCAATCATGCTTCAGAAAAGGTTTTTTGTATCAAATCCTAATAAAGATTTTTTCATCTTGTACATGCCTTATTTAATCCCTTCAGGTGGATAAACAAAGAAGATATCAGTCATATCTTAGCAGAGAGGGAGTCAATCTAAAGACATTACTTAGGGAGCATGGTACTAGTTATCCCTGGATAAAACTCAAAAGCATGCATGTCCCTTCAATACTAAACCACACCACCACTGTTTTCATGTGACCATTCCCTAATGAATTCATCTCCCCCGTTCTTTTGCTCTCATCAAGACTATCCTTCCCTAATGATGTGAAATGGACCTGATATTTGATATGCACTAGCGCTCACAAATCCCTCCAGAACCAGCTGGGATCAAACGTATGTAAAACTCATGAGTAGTTGGATGAGTCTATCTCCATTTCCTCTTGGCTGTGTCCACACATAACACCTGTCCTTATGAAACAATGCCTTATTTTTCTCCACCCATCTGCTGCTTTGGTTTTGGAACCCATTGATCCCATGGGTTTGACTTGCACTGTAATGAACAAAACTGTCACTGACATATTTTATGAAAATCCTTTCGCTAGGATTTTTCTCCTGAGAAGCTGAGAGGCCTCAGAAACAAAATGTAAACAATGATTATCTGATTGTTTGGAATGTGGTTTGAAGGTTGCTTACCAACAGGTGCATCTTTGATTGGTCTCATGTGAATTATTTTTACTTGATGACCAATCACAGCCAGCTGTGTCAGACTCCCTGGTCAGTCACAAGATTCTATTATTCATTCCTTTTTAACCTTCTGATGTCTCCTTTCTCTTCCTTTAGTGTAGTTTTAGTATATAATTTTCTTTTAATATAATATATATAATAAAATAATAAATCAGCCTTCTGAAACATGGAGTCAAGATTCTCTTCCCTCATCCTGGGGACCCTCAAACACCACCACACAAAACCAGCAGGAGAAGCAGGGAACACCTCTTGAAGGTTTTTCACTGAAATCCTGTCATTCTTCTCAGTAAAATCCAGTCATTTGATCCTCTTCATGAACACTTTGTGTTTCACTACTGCATGACCCACCACCATTAAAACCCTCTCTCTGAAAGCCTATAATATATCCATGATCTCAGTGTTATCAGGCATACATGACCGGGATTTGCCACTCAGCAAGTGAAGACATCCTGTGAGGACAGAGCCACGGCAGCTCCCAGCACGTGTAGCACTGTGCAGATGTGTCACTTCCAGCTCTGGGAGCAGCTTGGCTGAGCTCCTTGGCCCATGGGATCAGGAGCAGCCTGGCTGAGCTCACTGGGCCATGGGATCAGGAGCAGCCTGGCTGAGCTCACTGGGCCATGGGATCAGGAGCAGCCTGGCTGAGCTCACCGGGCCATGGGATCAGGAGCAGCTTGGCTGAGCTCCTTGGGGCATGGATCAGGAGCAGCCTGGCTGAGCTCCTTGGGGCATGGATCAGGAGCAGCCTGGCTGAGCTCACTGGACCATGGGATCAGGAGCAGCCTGGCTGAGCTCACTGGGCCATGGGATCAGGAGCAGCTTGGCTGAGCTCCTTGGGGCATGGATCAGGAGCAGCCTGGCTGAGCTCACTGGACCATGGGATCAGGAGCAGCCTGGCTGAGCTCACTGGGCCATGGGATCAGGAGCAGCTTGGCTGAGCTCCTTGGGGCATGGATCAGGAGCAGCCTGGCTGAGCTCACTGGACCATGGGATCAGGAGCAGCCTGGCTGAGCTCACTGGGCCATGGGATCAGGAGCAGCTTGGCTGAGCTCACTGGACCATGGGATCAGGAGCAGCCTGGCTGAGCTCACTGGACCATGGGATCAGGAGCAGCCTGGCTGAGCTCACTGGGCCATGGGATCAGGAGCAGCTTGGCTGAGCTCCTTGGGGCATGGATCAGGAGCAGCCTGGCTGAGCTCACTGGGCCATGGGATCAGGAGCTGCTTGGCTGAGCTCCTTGAGCCATGGATCAGGAGCAGCTTGGCTGAGCTCACTGGGCCATGGGATCAGGAGCAGCTTGGCTGAGCTCACTGGGCCATGGGATCAGGAGCTGCTTGGCTGAGCTCCTTGAGCCATGGATCAGGAGCAGCTTGGCTGAGCTCACTGGGCCATGGGATCAGGAGCAGCTTGGCTGAGCTCACTGGGCCATGGTACCAAACCCCCTGGGCCAGTTCATGCACAGTTACCTCAGGTCTGCTGTTCTGCAACTGCAGTTCAATGCCAATATGGCATTCTTAAAGTTCTACTATCTATTCTCTTTGAATCTGCATTTTAATAACCACAGTCTTTTAGTTGTATGAGAGGTTGCTCTGGAGCTCAATCCTTTTAACTGTTGAAGAGAAGGCACTTTTACAACTCCTTAGCATCTGGCCATCAGAAATAATTCTATGAATTAAGATGACAAGAGCAGCTTTGGTGAGAGCTATTCAGCATCTGAATTAAATAAATACAGTCAGTGAGGCTCAGCTGGGCTCATAAATCAAAAGTGATTATGTTTACGTGCCAAAACGCAGTCAACACTTTTTAAAGTTTTAAACTTGTATTTCTAGCTTAAATTTTCAGTCACCCCAAATCTTTTTAACTAGTGTAAGAAAGATATTACTAAGGTTGGAGATTTTGAAAGCCAACTGGATGTGGTCTTGGGTGACCTGTTCTAGGTGACCCAGCTTTGAATAGGTGGATGGGACCAGAAGGTCTCCAGGGGTCACTTCTCACCTCAGACACGCTGTGACTGTGACAGAGTTCACATCTGCCTTGGGAAGGACACGTTCATTTCTTGTGATGTACACCTATCTTCTGATAAAATAAACAGGCAGACACAGAACAGAAATCACAGCACTGAGTAAATGGTTTGAGAGCAATACAGGAACTGGGATGTGACTGATTTGGCCCTTCTGTGAGCTTGCAACATTCAGTCATAATTCTACAGAATCTGATTTTGATAACAATATTTTTTCAATTTCCTAGGTAAAATGAAACCCTGCCAAGAAAATAAGCACATTTTTCTGACACTGCAAGGTCAAGGTTTTTGAAACAGATGTCTGAAGCTTCACTTCATAGCCCTTGCTTAGGTCATTGAGTAGAAATTTCCTGATTTTCACAGAGCTACAGGGACTAAACACTACATCATCCAGGTGAACAAACGGGCTCACCAGTTGTGGAATAATGGGACAGAGTCTGTTTCATTGTTTATGGAACTCTGCCCACCAGTGACTAAATAAAGTTATAAAACACTTCCACTTTAAATCTATGGAACAACAGTTAATAAATACCAATCAAGCTGAAGCTGTTCTGTGTCACAAGTCTTCCAACAGAAACGGTTTGATAAAGAAATGGAGCTTTGCAATTACTTGTTTGCAGATGGAAATGAGGAAGCATTAATGTGAAGGAATCTGGTGATCCTACGCACCACAGGCTGTTATGCAAAGAACAAGCTGTGAGCCTTTTTATGTGAATTCTCCATACATAATTCAAACAGATTGCAGAGCCTGATGGCTTTTCTTTCATAAATAGGGATCTCTGTTTAAAAGTACATCTCAAAAACATTTTTTCACATGGACACAGTCAATGGTGACCAAATACTTTGAATATTACAACATGAGAGATACCAAAGGTATCTCCAGCTCTGCCTATTGGCAGAAGAACATTCACAGGACTGTTAAGGGCTTTCAGAGAATTTTTTCATATTTGTCCAGGCCTCACAAAATGTTGAGGTCAGAAATTATTTACAGTAAAATGAAAATAAACCTACGAAATACAGAGAGAAGTTTCGACTGCTGGTTGCAACTCTGCCACCTTCCCTGTAACAGGAACAACAGCTTCTGAAATGTTTTTAAGGCAGGTCAGAAACTATAAGAGGTTTCTTTGAATATGAAATCCCTGCCTGAAAATCCACATGACAACTAAGCAATGAATGTTTATGAACTTCACCTTAGTGCTCTTCTGTTAAGAAAGACCAAAAATTGTTTGACAACTATACCATCAGACTGCAGCACTAAATGGATTTTGAGAGATCATCTGGTCTTTCTTCTTGCCCCAACACAAAGAGAAATTTGTTACAATTAATCCTGACAGAAGTTTGTCTCATCTCCTTTTAATTTTACTCAGCAAATATTGTCCCATGCTCCTTTATAGATGGATCAAATGAAGCACCCTATAAAGACAAATATATTAACAGTATACCTAAGTCTGTTGTCTGACACAGTTAAAAAGCACAAACCCCAAACCTACAGTGATTAAGTTTGCATTTGAAACCATAAAAATAACTTTCTTCAGGTTAACCACTTACAAGAGCCATAAGCCATAAAACCATAAACCTGGCATAAAAGACCTAAAACTCTTTCTGCAACTCTCCACTGACAAGAATACCTTCTCCTCATAAATCTGAAGACCAAGAGCTACTCTTGAGTAACAAGCCTCTTTGAACATTCATACATATTAACATATTTCTGATGGCAAATTCATTGTAGCAACTTTGCTTTTCAAGCTGGTATTTGCGGATGCCCCTGGGACAGGGGAAATGGAATGACAGATAACACTATCTCCCATCACCAAGCTGCAAGAGAATCCTCCCAGGAGCAATGCTGGATAGTCCAGCAGCAGCCTGGAGGGGATGATAGCTTCGAGGATTTGGCAAGACTCAGAGCTGGCTCTAAACCCTACACAGTCATCAGTAACATTTAAAAACTAGCTTTCATACAGAACACGGAAAAGCCATCCAAATTTGCTCACTGCCAAATCACTTGAAGACATTCAAAAAAAGAGCAGGGAACTAGTTTGAGAAAAAAACACTTCAAATACAAATTTGCAGGAGGAATACAGGGAAGGTGTTAGAATATAAAGCTATCGATTTCCATAATAGAAGGAAAAATAAGTAATTTAAGTCTTAAAAGCCAAACTAGAAAAACATCAAATATATCAAATCCCACCAAGGACACAACTGATTCAAGGAAAAGTATTTTACAGCACTTAAAAAAATAAAATAAAAATTTACTGAAGTCAGCTGATTAAGAATGAAACTCATCTACCATCTAAGACAAAAAGTCTACAATTGTCTTGTGATTTGCACTGAACTCCCTTCAGAAAGAAATTAATTTCGTTTTTTAATGTATTCTCGATGTAAAAAGGAATAATAAGATGACAGCAATTTGTAACTTGCCTAATAAATATTCCAGACAGCTGTCACAGTACATACAGTTCCCTGGATTTTAAACTTTTTTTTCATGTGTATATCCAATCTGAGATGAATTATTACTCTCTTTATGGAAGACAAGAGATTGAAGTCATTGTTCATGAATTCTGGTACCATATGATACAAATAATTTCACTGAATGTAATGGCATCAAGGAGGATGTGATCCATTGTGCATCTAATTGCTGAATAGCACCTAAATCAAGGAATACTTCCCTGTTTCCATGTGGGAGCTTACAAAATAACACAAATCACACTAGTAATCAGGCTTAAAAAATACACAACTGGCTTCATGATTAGGCGTTCAGTCCATAATGCACGAAGCAGAACAGTTCCGAGGGTTAGATACTTTTAAAAAGGGGGCTAAATTTTAAGTGAGATTTTCTTGACCAGACTTGTTTCTATTTTAGCATCTGTGCCAGTAACAGCACATTAGCAAAAAGCCTACTGAAAGAAATGCCAAGTAAACACATTGAGGAACCTGGAATCAGATGCCAGGGACAGACCTGAGCAAGCAGAATAATTCCTCAAGCCTTGCCCAGTGGAGCTGTGACTTGGCATAGATTGCAGAGGCATTTATTTCCTACAGAGACAGGCAGAATCATCCTGCATGGCCCCCTCACCAGCCTGCTGTCACCCCTGCCTGTGCTGGGAAGGCTCACCCATTGCAAGCAGGTCCAGCCCTAGCACTCCTGGTCCTCTTCAGCAGGCACTTCTGTGCGCTTCACTCACACACACAAAGTTTTGTCTCCTGGGGGAGATGAAACAGCTGGAATCAGCATTGTGTTCAAGTATGTCTTGCAGAACGTTTACAGAGAAATCTGACTAATTTTTTTTCCAGAAAAATGCCAGACAAGGCACTGGTGGTGCTTCATCCTACCAAAGAGATGTGGAACTGTCAGGCACCTCTGCAGGTACTCTCAGGATTACTGTACAGTCCCTACAGTGACAGGCCAAAGATCTGCTCACCACTCCCTTCAAAAGTGGCTATTTATTCTCTATCATTCATGTCACTAGTTAATCCCCTTTAGGGATGCTGCTGAGTTTCTGGGCTGAAGCTTAGTCAACACTGGTTCTGCTGGTAATAGGATGATGCAGTTTGCTCCTCAATTCCAACAGCATCTTGAATCAAATTATGCAAAACTCACAGAGAATGACCTTCCATTTCTAAAAGGACCCATTAAAAAATAGAAACATATTTATTTTATATTTACTGGTAGTTTTATAGGTCTTTATCAGACAAGAAACCACTGAACAAGTAACTGATTACAAAGGTAACCGCACATGGCATCACGTTTTAAAAATATAGTACAAAGGCAGAGGAAACACATTTACCCTGCCACAGCTATTTATATAAATCACAGGAATTCCTTCTGGAATGGGTATGTAGTGCACAGACAGAAATGCAGTTTCACACTGATATAAACCTTTAAAAATGACCAGAATCTGAAATCCACTTAATTCAACTGGAGATGGGCAGGTAGGGGAAGTTAAACCTGCAGAAAGCCTGGATCTGATAACCAGACAAACCTGCTGTGATTAAAAGTTTCTGAGTGTGGAAACTTAATTGAAATAAAATCCACCTCCAGCAGAGAGGTGGATTTTATTTCAGTTAAGAGATCTAACAGATTTGCTAACTCAGGTTGTATCTGGCATAAGCTAAGCGATCACTGTTCTACACTGAATGAATCACCCCACTACTGCTCTATTAGGATGGGGAAAGACAGCCAGAATAGCAGTGGAGCAGAGTCCATCCAGAGAGTTCGGAATTTTCTAGAAAATATTCTATATGAACCCTAAGCCACAGGGTGCACACAACACTGTGCAACACCATAAAAATTCATGCACTTTTTGAAATATGCTTTTATCAGAGCCAAGTCTTGATGCATAAGATCCTGAGCTAGATAAATCATCCACTGCTGTTTTTCATGTTACTTTGATAACTTTGATAATCCAAACCTAGGAAGTCAAGCAAACTATTGAACATGCATCTTCTTTTATAATTCTACAAAAAAATTCCTCTACTTTCTTTCTTGCTGACCTGAAGCTGATTGAGCTATTATGCAGTAATGCACAGCTGATTAAACTCAGTTTGATACACTCTGAAGCAACAGGCATATTTTTCTAGGGTACTTCCATTATAAGGAAAGCTGATTAGACCCCCCTTTTTTTTTTCCATTTTACTGCACCTAAGTAATTTCTCTCAGTGTTTCAAGTTCAGGGCCATAAAATGATGGTTAGTTTAACAGACCATTATATTAATTCACCTTCTCTAAGGTTTTTCATTTTAGATATTTTAAAAGACCCCTGACTTCCTAATTTTTGTGTGTTATTGAGAGAGTGGTAAAAAGAACAAATATTGGCCATGTCTAACCTGTGCAGAGCTTGCAGTATGAACTCCAGAGCTCTGGGAGTGACTCAGGCTCAGTTTTGCCATCCTCTTCCGGGCAGGCTCCGTTGGCTCTCAGATGGGTGCTCCAAGGAGCTGAACCTTCTGGTGAGAGCTGACAGGATCCCAGAGGTTCCAGTTACCTCCATTTGGGAAGACAACCCTCTCTTTCAGTGATGAACACTTCTGATTTGAGGAGATGGGCTATGTGAGCTGACCTAACACCACTGAAGGACTGGATTTCCTTCATTTGGTGCTAACCCTCTCCGGACTAATCATACAACTTTATGGATAATATTTTCACATGTCACAAAAAAGAGCCTATTAATGAAAAATTAAGTCCTAGGAGTCAGCACCTTTCAAGATCGGTCCACAAATTAGAAATAAAACTTAAAAGCTTTAGACATTTGGTAAGGATGGAGTACTGACATAAGGATAACAAAAGTTATAGAAAAAATAAAACTAAAAAAAACCCTAAAACTTTTTAGTTGAAAAGCCCCCTTTTTTCCCCTTTTGTTTTCAAAAACAATTTTCAACTGAAAGCTTTTGTGTATCTAATCTTCTTTAGATTTAGTATCATGCTTAGTTTAATCTCAGCATCATTTGAGAAAGGCAGCACACCAGCACCAAGAGCTGTCTGTGATGGAAGCTTGAACACTAAAATTATTGCTCCTTGCTCACCTCAGGGACTATCACTGCACACATCTGCAAAACCAACCAAGGATCCCATTCTCCAGCATGCAGTAAAGCAGTAATTTTGACTGCTTAGCACTGGATTTACTGATCTGGCTGATGCACAAGTGCTCCTGCCCACATGACGTCTGCAGCTTTGCAGAGTGCTCCAGGCTGCTCTGTTTCCATCTGAGACAGAAACACCCAGCAGTTCCCATGCTCAGTGTGTTTTCAGGGATATGAACTACCAACATTCCCTGCTACCAAACTCTTCCCAGAGCTCCTACTGGGGCATGCAGTTATAGAGGCATTTACTCAGATTTCAGAAGAGTAGATCAGTGAAGGTTTAGTTGGAGTTACATAAAATACTGCTCAGGGTCAACTGAGTATCAGGCAACCTGTAAAGTACTTCTGTATCACTGTGTACAACTGATCTTCTCAGGCTTGTAAGGTAAAACTAAAGTACAAATTCTCTTATTTAATCTGAAATTCTCTTCCTATGATCTATATGATCATTCTGTGCCCACATGGGATGATGCTCCTTTTAACAAGCCATTGAGGTTTCCTCTAACTTCATTATTTTGTGATGTTCTCCTCTGGGAGATGTAATTGCTGAAGCATGGAGACACACTAAATGAAAATTTCCAAAGTCAGATGTTAGATGCTGCTTACTTCAGATAGCTCTAGCAGTGTGCAGATCTAGACAATTAAAAAAAATTAAAAAAAAAGAGGCAAAATAACCTTGACTATTTCTGTTGCTCTTAGTCAGTCTTTGGGCTCCCCAGGAGAAGGGAATTCTGCACAAAGTCTTTGCTTCTCAGTCAAAAAAAAGTCTCCCTTTCTTTTAACCAACCTACCTTTTTTTTTTTTCCTTGGCTATGCTATAGCTGAATTTTTCTGGTGAAAAGCTTTCCTAAAATTTCCTAAAGTCTATTTTCACACACTGGGTTAATGCTCTAAGCTCGGATGCCATAAGATTTATTCCTAGAAGAACAGGAACCTTCAGAGTCTAGCAGGTCTCCCTCTTGGACACAAGGCATTCCAGAGGTTGTCATGGCACAGCTTCATTCAGTTCCTGCCCTTTTACAGAGCACTGTACAACACAAATAGCATTATAAAAATTAAAGCTAATTGTGGAATACATTTTGTCTTTGGATGGTTAATATCTTTGTGAGATATTAACCATACACACAGTCACACAACTTTTGCCTCAATATTCCCTGCATTTTATCAATTTGTGTGGGGGGGAAATTGGTAAAGAGAAAAAAACCCATTTCTTTGGAAACAGAGATACCCGATGAGAGAAAACCAGACCCAGTGCTACTCAGTTTCACTTGCATGTTCCAAACTGGTTGTCAAAGCCTATAAACTACCACCAAAGAAGTTTCAAGTGCACAAATATCACTGAAATGTAATCCTAGACATTTCATATAGAAGCAGACCGCGGGGAGATGTTTCAAACTTGCTGCCTGTACAGTAATAATACCACTGGAAGGCAGGGAATCACAGTCACTTATTTGACTTGGGAATGTGAATATATTTTTCAAGTACTGACACTGCAGTCTTTCATGGTAATAAAAGACAGAAATCATTGTTTATTGGCTGGCAGACAAGTTGTCAACTTGTTTATTCGCTGGCAAATGAGTTGCAACTTGTTTCTCATTTTAGAAGACCTTGTTGGTCTCCTTCCACTTCATGTACATGAGCAAAACTTGAGATTAGGAGCAATAGGTTGGGAGGAATAATTATTTCATAGCCTGTGAGACTGACAGATCATCTATTTAGCCACAAAAATATCTATAGGCTTCCTTAAATTTCACCATAATTTGAATAGCTATGCAGATTTTTTTTCCACCTTCATAAAACATTAATGCTCTTAACATCTCATTTCTTTTTTTTTTTTTTACTTTATTTTTCCAATTATTTCTGTTTCTACTGTATGCAAATCTGCTGGTATTTGTACTGCTTGAAAAGATTGCTTCAAATAGAAGGTGGCAGCTTTTGAAACATTAAACAATGATTAGACAGGCACTGGGCCAAAGGAATGTGTCAGTGAGGAGCAAAGGAACAATGCAACAGCCAACACTGAGCTATCTGGAGAAAACTGAAAGCACTTAGCAATTCCATCAAGGTTTTCCCTGCTGCCAAACAAAAACAACAATGATTCATGCTGCCATGTTATTTAGCATTCATCATGATTCTGAATTACTCAGTTGAAAGTTCACACTGCAGTGCAGACAAACCCCTTTACATTTAATGAAAGACAATTTGTCCTTTGATTTGGTACCAAAAAGCATCTACCATTGCTCTCAGATTACATTTGAAAGGAAACTAATAAGAAGAAAATAAAAATAAAACCATCATTTTATTCACAAACTCCACTGCAAAATGCCATAGGGATGTGGCAGAAGAATTCAGCTCCACACAGGTCCCCAGTCAGACAGCCAGGAGAGCAAGATTTGCCCAGCTGTGGAGGAAATTGGCTGCAGAACTTACCCAAAATCTAACAGACTCTAGACACTTGTGAAAATCAAAAAGAACATGAAGGGTATTTATATTTTCAGCACATAACCTGTATCTCCATCCATACCAACTCATGCACTCCCAGACTCTCACAACAGAGTTCCACTAAGTGGTGATGACAACAGCTCTGGTCACAGAGGCCCAATGAAAGCAAAACCTTTTTTCCCAAATGAACCAGGTGAGGAAAAACAAGTGGGAATTCTCACTCTCTCAGAGTATAACCCCTAAGTCCTCATTTTTCCCCTGTTACTCCATCATCAAAAATGAAAGTTTTAGCTTTTTTTCACATTCATCACATTTTCCATAAAGCTTTAAACTGAGCTTCCCCAAAGTTTTCCCAGGCTGCTAGTTGAAGCACACTCCTTTCAATAGGTTGCTTTTCCAGGGTGAAAGGAAGGAACACCATTTCAGTAACATCCCCAGAAATCACTAGCAGTGAGCAAGTGGAGTCAAGACATTTAAAATTTGGCCACTGAATGTACTTTGGGAACACTTTTAAAAAACTCAATGCCAAACATATCTACAGAAAAACAGGCCAAAAGAAAAGCCAACATGAATTGTTTTAGTTCTTTTAGAATTCACATATCCTTTGTTAAAATGTTCTGTACTTGAACTTTAGACTTAAGAGTAGGTTCCACAATGCCTTTAAAGTACCTAGCAATGCCTATAAATATGCCTTTGTGTGGTGACCAAAGATTAATCTCTAATTTATTAATATATTTTGCTAACTGATTTTTATCATTTAGTGATATGCTTGAACACTCTTAAATACTTCTTCAGGCAAATCTCTTATCATGTCTTGGATCCTTCAGCACGTCAAGAATTTTGGGGTTCTATCACAAAGAAATTGAAGGGTTTGAAATTATCAGCTCTGGAAGGAAGTGTTACCACTACTTAAAGTTAAGAATTCAGCATTGATTCTGTGAAAGTTATCTTTTTATTCATTTTTCTTTTTAAGAAAAGTATGCTTGGGTTGAGAAGAAAAGGTAAATCTTAATGAAGTTCATTTAAAAGGCAATTTTCATTTCTTAACTTTCTGTAGGACAAAATCCTTTAACTCCTTTGTCTGACATTACAGAGTATTTTCCCCACACCCTGTCAAACTCTTTCAATTATAAGTGCCATTCTTTTGATAACGAAAGAGAAAGAAATCCTTTAAGAAGTCATTCAGGCTCATAAGAGCTTACATTACTAGAATATCTCAAACACAATTTCTGTTGAAGACTCCATGGGCAAAGACGTCAAAAGGAAATAATCTGATCAAAGCACAGTATCTTACTGACATCAACAGATATTGACACTTCTCTCACGAGTGTTTTCCACTGCACCAAATCTATACCTGTGCCTGCTACTTCAATTTAGTGACATGTGCTTGAGAACATTGTCAACAGAGACCATTCAAGCATTTTTGAAGGCAAAATAATCTGACAAATGTGAGAGGGAAAAAATGGGGAAAGAAAAAGGATTTTCAACCAAGCAATTTCTCAGAGCTCTCTAGAGATTAATTTTGAGGCTAAAATCACAGTGATGGTACTGAGAAGTGCACCAAGGCAGTATTCATGTGCTGGCATCCTCAGAGTCAGGATGCCAGCAGCCCAGAGCACCTCCAAGGCACCCAGGGTGAATTCCTCATCACCACCAGCAGAGCTTGAAGCAAGCCTGTTCTCAGTGAATGTGACTGCAGCCTTTAAGTGTGGTCACATCAGGCTTCTGAACCACACATGACACAGGTGATGCTATTTTCTGTTAGCTGACCCAAATAATTCTTCCAGAATACCCCAAAGGGCCAGCGTGCAGCTATTTATCATCCCCTAGAAACTGGAACTTACTCATCTGTCTGAGGCTTTGCTACGAGCAGGAACATGAGGGCACACGTGAGTAGGCCCACACTAAGGGCTGTGTCACGAGAGGGTGGCAGGACAGGCGTGGGGATGAAGGGTAGGAACACCCTGACAGTGCACTGCAGCACTTGTCATTCAAGGGACACAGAAGATGGGGAGAGAAGTGCAGCATGGACTGGCACACTGGGACTCAAACAGAGCCACCAGAAAACAAGGCCAGTCCTCTTAGACTTTGTGTGCTGGATCTGCACAGGAAAAGGTATTCATCAGACTGCTACACTGCAAGTGGATCAGGACTGAGCAGGCTAAATTACCTCACAGATGGAATAAAAGATAAGATGACCATACATTAACTTTGGCCCCTGTTGGCTAGGGAAGATTCAATTCCTAGCATTATCTTGAGTCATAAAGCCTGATGTCAGGAGCCTGCAATAAAAGCTCTGCCCTGCACAGCTGCCCCCTGACGTGGACAGTGGTTCTGCTATCAGCTGGCATACGCACTGAAATGTTGCCTGTCCAGCCATACCAACAGGCTGAGCTGTGATGATTAAAATAACTGTTCTGCTGAAAGGCCACCTTGTTACTGCCACCTTTGGAGCACACGGAGCTTCCACAGAGGCAAATGGTCTCACATTCTCCTAAATGCCCAGAAAAGGAAGGCTAAGGACCTTCCACTGGAGTTATAAAGGAAGGAGACTCCGATGGTTCCCAACATAAAACTCCATGCTGGTTATCAGACAGCTCTCACACAGCTATAATGACAAGGACACAAACCCAGAGCCTTGCCTCCAGAAAGGGATGCTGTCCCTGGTCCCTCATGGGATGGAATGTCAGTCCTGGAATCTGATGGACTATGAAGTTCAGGCATGGGGGAGTTAGGAAAGCTGCACGAAAAGTATACTTCATAATTGTTCTTAAATGAAAGCAAAAGAAAATGGAAAAACATGTATGAAAAGGAGGCAATGGACAGAGAAAGGAAGAAAGCAGGAAATGATAAAAATATGTCCCAAAAAGGAAGGAACAGACTGTTACTGGGGGTGGAGGAAAGCAGGGAGGGATGATTCAGGCAGGAGTTTAATTACTGCAGCTAAAAGCAAGGGAAAGCTGAATGGTGAGATGGGGGAGAAGGAGGAATGAGTTTGTGAGAAACTGCAGTAAATACTGGGATGGAGGAAACTGTAAGAGGCACAGGTACCCTGGAATTTGAGAACATGTAAAATGGAGACCCCCACCTGAAGGACACAAGCTCACAAAGAAGGATGCATGGTAGGGATTGGGGGTGAGGAAGTAAGCGTTCAAAAAGAGCAGACTGCCAGGGTAGAAGGAGTCCAAGCAAAGTGGCTGAGACAATAAAGACCAAGGAACAAGACCACCCTGGATGAATAGAAGAATGAATTAACACAGGAGGAGAAAAAGGTGTGAAGAGTCACAAAAAATTTAAAAAAAAACCCCAAAACCAAACAAAAACACAAATAAAATTTAAAACAAAACTAAACCAAAACCACCCTAAACCAACCAACCAATACACAAAAAAACCAAAAAAAAAAACCCTCAAAGAGGGCAGAATAATTGGGACAAATGGCCTTATTCATCAGCAGTGTGCTTCTCTTCTCTGCTCTGTGTCACACTTCATTTTGATATCCTACTCCACAGCCTCTCCCCTTTAATACAGGAATCAAATTCATTGTCACAAGGACTGACAAGGGAGAGGAGACAACAGTCCAGAGCCAGTCCAGGACATCATCTTCAGCACCCAGCGTCCTCACAAAAGTCTCACAGTCTATTTACATTAGCAGTTGCTATTTTTTCCCATCAGAATTCTGAGCTGCATGGCCAGGACATGGATAAGAAGAACATGATGCTCTAACTTCTGGTGGCAACTGGAACAGATGGCCAGAGGACAAGGGTTTGCCTCGGGCTATTTCCTTCTTCTGTCTTTCCAGATGCATCCACAGAAGCTGGCACACCTCACTGCAGTCCCAGCAGCAGCACACACCATGTAGCAGCACACATATGCTCAAAGAATTGCCTTCATTAATTCAAGTTGCAGCCCTAAACGTTACTAGAGTAAAATGCACAGTTTGTAACAACAGCCAACTTTTTTCTCAAATCCACATCAGGAAGAGATTTCCTGCTCCATACATAAATATATGCTTTTTAGCATTTGATTCCTAACCAGCACTGCACAGCCCTCTTTTCATGTCAATCCCTTGTCAACCCTTCTGAGAGCTTGCTTCTGTAAAGATGTGCAATAATGATTTCAGCAACAAGGTCACTAACTAATGCAGAGAATCAATCCAGGCAGATAAAGTAAAGCCTTCCCCATGCATAAACCACAGCCCAATTCTGAATGCAGGTTTGGATAAACCTGGCCTGTTTCCTTGGTTTCAGATGTTTCTGTTTGTCTTGGCACTTTCCCAACATTCAGGTAAGGGAAGAACAAGAATCCAAACAGAGAGAAAGCAAGACCAGAGGTTTTCCCCAGGAGATTGCCACCAACAGGTTTTTCACAGCTGTATGATCTCCAAGTGAGCCACCTTCAAACTAGGCTGTGCTATCAAATCAAGCATGCATCTCAACTGCAGTCTTGAGTTCATCACTGATTGTGTAAAGGAAAAAAAAAAATCAGACAATCTTCTACTGCCAAATATCTCTAAGGAATTACCACAGAAATATAACTTTTTAATGAAAAGCTCTGGATGCTTTCTGAAAAGTTTCTCTTCAGTCAGTGTTTTGAGGACAGCCTCTCACAGGTGATATGGCTGCACCTGACCCACTTTTTACCAGTCTGTGCTAATTCTCAACACTGCAAGACATAAAATTCACATCCTTTGATATCCAGCATTATTACTGGATATTATTATTATTACATTACATACATTATTACAGCAGTTCAATAGCTGTATTCATGGAAATCTCAGGACAAAATGAGAATTATTACACTGAACATGTAGGAATATTTAATTCATAAGTAATGCTTCAAGGAAAAGGAAGGAACCTTGCAAAATCTGAGCCTCTAGTGCAATATTATTAACTGTAATGTGAAATAAAAATGTCCTAGAGCATGATAATTACTGCCATAGTATGAAATTTTGCAAGGCATGCTCTGGACACACTAATGCCCACTGCCTCCCCACGAGGCTGAACTCATCATGGCTAACAACCACCTCTTTTTAGAGAGATTTCAAATCATCTGAAAGTACCTTCAAGAGGTACTTTGTAATGCAGTGGTACTCAAAGCCCAAACCAGGGCTCCAGTGGCACAGAAGGTCACCACCCTGTCCCCAGAGGGCAGGATGCCACAAACCAGGGGAAATAAAGCACAAATGCCAGTAGTTTACAGCTCAGGCAACGATTCTAAATATGTTTCTGAGCTCTAATTAACCACCAGCAGTCATAGTGTGGTCAATTTTTTTAAGCCTCTTCTCTGAATATAAAAATAAAATTCTGCTGCTTTTGAAGTAAAAAAAAAAAAATTATATATTGCCAAATTGTAAACTCATAGGTACCTTATCTCTGCAAAGCAAACAGCACTACTGAGGAGAATGAGATATATTTTGATCTAACACCTAAAATACAGTAAAACACCTGAAATCTGTGCAGTTCCTTAGTCACCAACATGACTAAGACCCAAATGAGACACAAATAAACAACACTGATACTTTACTTGTTTTAATGAAACTTCTGTTCTCATTATACAAGACACATGTAGCCACTGAAATGTGCCTTTTCTATCCTTCACTTAAATTAAATTCTACTACTAATGTACCTATCAGCATATCTGAAACAACACAGAGCAATCTCCACCAGAAAACAGGGTATGGTGAAATACACACATTAAGCCATGCAAACAGCTTTATTAAATAAAGAATCAAAATTTTAGGACCTACAAAATCTATTTTCTACTTTAAAATGGCACACATTGGCCTTTTCACAGTTTTCTAACTCCAAACACTTATTTTAAAAAAGAGAAACTTCACAGAGAGATTAATTGAGGTCTCCTGAAGCATAATTGGGAACTTGAAAAACTTTAGGGAAAGCCATAGATAATTTGCTTGACATCCCTTGAAGTACATGAAATAAAATGCTACAGCACATATTGTTCAAGACAAATGCACAGACTTTGGTCCTGTACTTGAATTAATGGTTTCTGAAATCAGCCTTCTGGAATTTTTAAAAAACCCATCTAGTTCTTGCACTGCTCTTTTCCAAAATACAGGTCTACAGAAATTTGGGATTCATTAAAACATGCCCATTTGGACTCTGGTCTCACTTTTTCTTTCTATTCACTTCCCACAGTGTGATATTTCCTGCCTGTGAAGCCCATGGCTGTGGCACCACAAAAAGAAATCCTGCATCAAGTTAAGAGAAGCTGCCATCCCTGGCGAATGCTGCAGAGTAAAAATACCACTTAGAATTAGGATTCTGACAGATCCCTGTGAGAAGCAGAGCTGGAGCCCACTGCAAGCACAGACCAAGTGTTTGCCCCCTCAGGTAACATTACAGGGAAACCCAGAGTAACCCACTTATCTTACAAGCAGCAGCACTTGCAAGCTAAAGAGCTACTAACAAAAACACAGAATGACACTAAATATAAAGGATTCATCTCAGCAATGCTAGAAGGGAGGAAAAAATGGAAAACAGAATATTGTAAAAGGAAAAGTAAGTTTTAAAATAAATATTTCAAGATTTAAACTAATAGTAGGAAAGCCCATAAATCATCTTTACAATCTCTCCCATTCCAAACATCCATCAGCTCCAAATATATGCCTATTATAACCAGGTCTTCAGCATACATTATGGGATAAAGAGGACTGTAGAAATCTAATTTAATACTGCAGGGAAGAGATGCCAGAGAAAGGGTTAGAGGAGTAGCATAAAATCCTGTAGAGAACTGAAATTTTCTGTGAGACCAACTATAGCTCTGCACAGTATGATTTTGTATAAAATGACATGTAACACCAAGCCAAGGCAGCCAAACCAAAGGTTACCTTCCTCTCAATTTCTGTCTCCCTGCTTGGGGCCAGGAACCCAAGGATTTAAGGCACTGGAGTGTAAGAAAGGCAAGCCTAAATAAAAGGCACAGCAAATCATAAAAATATTATCCAGTACAGTAATAACAAAAAAATGCGACTGGACAGGTTTTCCTGAAAGATAAAGTAGTTCCTGTGATTTCTGTTGTATTTCAGGTATGAAATAATGAAAAATAATAATTTGGACAAGTCTGTAGAGCACAGTGCAGAGAGAGTTTGTTAGTGAGCTCATCACAGTGAGGCCAGGCTCTCAGAAACACTGGTACTTACTCCTGACATTGCTCTGCAATCTGAGCACTGCAAGAACTGCCAGTAAACCATACAACATCAGACTCAAACTCTAGAAGCCACCTTTTCTCCACCAGACTGTTTCTCTCCTTTTATGTCTGCTTTGTGGCCAGTTTATCAATGTCCAGAGACCTCAGGCCCTGCAGCACGAGCAGCTCCTCACATTCTTTGAGTTGCCATTTGAAAGGGGCAGGAGTGGATTCACACAATCACAGCCAAGTCCACCAGTCAAAGCTGTGTTTCAATGCTGTGTTCTTTCTATCAAATTGCTGGGTGTTGCATGAGGGAAAAGACAAAACCCAAGTTGCTGTGTTTTGTGTGTACTTTGAATAGTCAGGATTGCAGTTTTTGTTTCATTCATAGTCAGCAGAAGAGGATATGATGATGTGCATAGCCTGTGGTGGGGAACTTACTTGCTTCCCAGTAAGTTTCTTCTCTGTACAAATCTGAGACACATTTGTGATCAGCAGCAAGTCACAGGATTAAGCTACAGGGATATAGCCAGATAACAGCAGTTGTGATGGCAAGGATAAGAGAAGCCCTTTGTTCAGCTTTTTCCTTCAACAAGATAAGTTCAGATTCTCCTTGTATTTTAGCAGTTCAGAATTAACCCCCCCAGCACAGCAGAATTTTTCTTTAAGTTCAGCATTCTCTGCTTATTAAAATTTCATCACTAAAGTTCCTAGAAAATAAGACTTGCAAATAGTGCCCAGCATGGCCTCACTGACAAATACCCTGGCAAGCACTGAACCATCAGAGATGGGCAGTGCAATCCTTCACACCATGGAGAGCAACATCTGAGTACAGGCAGCAGAGAAGCAGCAAGGTGAGTGCTGCCAGTGAGGAGAGGAGAACTGGAAATCTGAAGGAGAAGTCCAAGAAACACAGAAAGGCATTTTATGCACGACAGAGGGTACACATGTGGAATCATACAGTGGAAGCAGAAGTGCAGAAACCATATGAGCTTGAAAAACACTCTGAAGCACTAAGAGTAAAACCTGCTAGGTCTGATCTATTGCTACATTCAAAACTCTCCCTACCAGACTGTCAGAATTCAGGACATCCCTCTGGCTGTCCTGGATTGCCAGAACCCCTGCCAGGGGGCTCAGAGACCCTGGCACAGAGCCCAAGACACCTGTGACTTTGATTATGACCCATGGAAAAAATTACCAACCTTATATGAGGATCTGCAAGCCACAAAAGTCTAAGTAGAGTAATAATCAGTTTGTCACAGGGTGAAAAATAGATTTTTGGGGTTTTTAGAATGGGGGTTCAGGGGGCAAGATGGAGGAATCTGGGCATGTCCAGCCTTTCTCCTTCTTCTTGGCCTCCATCTTCTGCTGTGATGTTGGCACTTTTAGATTGGTTTACAGTAGAAGCTCAGTGTCTAACATGGGTGATAGGTATTGGGAAGCAACTGTAAACATTGCATATGTAGTTCTTAGTATAAAAAGATAACACCGCCCTGAGAGCAGTCAGTGTGCCTCTGTCTGACCTGCTGAACGGACCTTGGCAGGCCAGAGAAAGAATTTTATAGATAAGAAACAATAAACAACCTTGAGACCGAGAACTGAAGAGCTCTGACTCCTTCTTTGACCACCGGGCTGGAAAAAGAGAGTCTCTAACCCATCTTGGCGTCACTGTGACCAGCAGCAGTCCCCAGACCAGACACCTCCAACATTCCTTCTTTTGTACACACTTTTAAACACACCCCACTTGTGCAGAGTTCAAAACAGCCCAGCAAGAGTAGGGGATGAAGAAGGGAGAAAACCCACCCATAAGATCTGAAAGGCCAGAAAGATGAGCAAGAGCCAGAACTCAAGGTTTCTCTGGAACGATGCAGCCTCAGGGCAGGGAGGGGGAAGCAGGAAAGCTCTTACCATTGTTGCTGTTATCATCCACGAGGATGATCTCCTTGAGCAGGTGAGCAGGAGTGCGGTCGATGGCTGAGTGGATGGAGCGCAGGATCACCGAGAGTGCCTCGTTCACGAAAATGAACACAATGCTGACCTCAGGAAGACTCTCAGGAAACGTCAGGTTCCTGCACCTACAGGGAAAGGTTGAAGGAAAGAAAATATTTGGAAATTTTTGGCAGTCGTCCATTTAAAAGAATCTATTTGTATTGATTTTTCCCACCTGCATTCATTTACATCTTACATATTTGCAATTTTTTATCACTCTGGACAAAATTTCCAATTGCTGGCAACTTGTACAGACAAGAGTAATGCTTTCAATCCTATGGATGCAATTTGACCTCCCTTTTTGTACCACCATGTCTTAAAAGATAACTACAGATGACTTGACAGAATAGAATTAGACTCCTGTTTTATCTAATTTCTTTTAGTCTTTTCAAGAAGACTAATTTTCAAGGAGGGTAGATCCCTGAACTGAGTTCATGTTTTCTTTTTTTTTTTTTCCATTCAGATTCATTTATTATCTTTACTTCCAGCTCAAACTCACTTTTTGTTTCAGTGTGTCTGTACTTTTTAAAAAAACCACCTTTTCCTCTCTACATAATTTTTCATATCAGCTGATGATGCTAAAAATGACCTACTTTTTTTTTTTCTTTTCATTTAAACAAATCAGAATTAACTCAGCCCCAGATGCCGCCCAGAATGTAAAGCACTTGTGCATTTTCACAAGTATGCCAAGTTCCATTAGGAATAAAATTCCACAGTGATAGCAAAGAATTAAAAAAACCCAAACCTACAGAGAGAGAGAGGGAGAGAGAGGAGGTGTGTATAAAATATGCCGGAAGGGGTTTAGAGGAGAGGGAAGTCTATGGATGCCAATCCTCGCTCCACAGAGCTCAGAGAAGGGCGCGGTTGCGCGGCAACCCCAAGGTGCGGCCTGGCCCGGCCCGGCCCTGCCCTGCCCCTCACACGGGGAGGCTCCTCCCGAACTCCCAACCCACGAGGCACCCAGCGTGTCCCAGTGAATTGCAAATGCAGATTCCAAAGGGCACTTACAGCTGCAAGAGTGAGTATCGCTTCAACAAAGCTAAAAATTATCGCCAGCAACCCACTCCGCTCAGTTACACTGGGCTAATGGCGCTAAAGCAGCAGTTGCCATGGTTACCAGGGATTTAGAGAAATTCCTGGTGTTCTATTTCAAGCACAGCTCTGGTAAATGCAGAGCAGCATATATTATGAAGCGTCTTTCAAATATTTGTCCACAAGACAACTCTTATTCCTCTATGCATTGTGATAATTCAATTTAGCCAGTCATTAGCCATTAAAATTAGTTTAGCATAACTATGCTTTAAAGCATCAAACCAAAATTTATTTTCTGTATTAATAACTTATCTCTGAGACTGTCTACAAATATGTACATAATTATGAACTCAAATTATTTTCTGCAAGCTTTGAAAAACTTTAACCAAGAGTATCAGATCAAACAATAGTAAAACCCCATGTTTTTGTTTAGAAAAAAAATTGTAGCATATATTCCACTTTTTTTGGTTTTGATGGTTTTGGGGTTTTTTGGGGGGGGGGTTCATTTTGGTTGTTTTTTGTTTAATACAAGATGCAATCAAGATGTTACTAAAAATGTTTGGGGTTGAAGTGTTGTTTTAGGAACAACACTTAAAGGAACAAGTATATGGGAGCAAGTTTTAGTTCCAACAAGGTAAGAATTTCTCAGAAGCGCAAGCAGAAACACAATTGTACCTTCTTCAAGCACTAGTAACATTTTGTCCACAGCCAAAATGGCCAACAGAAGTTCAAAATACATGGGAGTAAAACAAAACAAAACATTCTGGCGTAAATGAAATAAGTAGCAGCAAAACTTTGGCAAAAGAACTGAGTATTGTATGCCAGCAATGAAGAGAGATGGAAGACTTTGGTGATCAGAATCTGATTTATTGTGGGATTGAAACATTTATATACTATTTTAGGGGGGCTGGTAGTGTTTTACTACAATGACTGGGTTAATAATTACATAAACAAACTTATACATTTTAAACATCTCTTGCTTGCAGAATTCTGATGTAATTTCCTTTTTCCAGTAAACCTGTCTGATTTAATCTTCTTGCAATCCTCAAAGCTCTGTTTGTATTGCCAAGGCATCCTGTTATCAAATCTCTTCTGTTAACTACATCCTAAGTCCATCATCTGTCTTGTTTTCCCCAACACCACAACACTGTAAGAACTCCTGCACAACTATCTTTGTATTTATGTGTATAATTTCATTGTGTGATCAGACTTCATTTTTCCTTTTGCTATGATCAGTATTTTAGGTGCTAACTGAGCTATGCTAACCAGGTTGGCATTGAACAGCATATAAGAAGGTCTTTTTTTCCTGTACAAGGGTACATCATCATTAACTTTGGCTATTAGAGCAGCCTGAAGACAGCAGCAGATTTGGTATCACTGCCAGTGATATTAAACACTTGTAGAGCAGCCATCTGAGGTACATCTCAACAGGAAAACCAAAGCTGAGCTCAGAATCCCAGAGGGTGGCTGCTCAGGCAGTACACATTGCTGCTGGGAACAAATCTCATGGCAAAGGTGAGATAAGAAAAAGAAGAATCAGAGGCAGAGAGATAAGTAAAAGAGAGCACGAAACAGGACAGCATGAAAGATTAGGTATTTAACAAGAATGCTGAATACTTTGGAAATTTTGGAACTTCTGTCCAAAACAATATATTATATGTATTGTATATACTTTGTGCTTTTTTTAAATGGCTCCCTCAAAACATCAAAACTAACAAGCAATATTAATGTTCTCTTTTACCACTAGCAACAAAAGAACTTGGTCAGAAATTAACAAGGAGCCATATCCATCACTAACATAAACCCAGCAGAGCAGAACTGTTTCACAGGGACGTGTGGGGGCAAAGGTTTATGGAATGCAAGTCTGGAGAAGCTGGCTTTTGGGGAGAAATAGAGATTACATACAAATGCCCAGCCTGAACCTCACTATTTGAAATTACTGATTTTTCTTATATCAATTTTAATAAAGGAAAAAATATATATACAGAAGTCTGATGCATGCTACATCCAGGATTGTGTTTGCCACCATAAGACTGATGGACATTTTGGACAAGTGAACATACATAAAAAACTTTTTTCCCAAACCACATCACTGTCCTCAACTAGCCAATGCTTGATTTTTCTTCCTTGTAGTCCTATCTGCATTCAGGGGATCTCTTGCCTGCTCTGTTTGTGCCCACTTTATCACAAACCTAATTTTGCTGTCTTCAAGGCTTCTACCACTGTCCCTTGCCAAACTGAGCCTCTAAATAATCAGCTTAGGAGCAGTGAATTGTTTGAAAGAAGTGCTTACAAAATAGCCAAAGCCCTTCTCTGCACAGGAAACAGGACCTCTCCTCTGCACTTTTCCAGATGACAAACTTTCAGCCAGGAAAAGGGCAAACCTGCTGCAAGCCACATGCTGTACCATGCTATTTGACAATCTCTAAAGAATTCAAACATCTGAGCTTTATAAATGCTTCTTTTGCCTTCCACCCTTCCTGCCTTTGCTTTCTTCCAGTCAGTTACACTGACTGAAAAGGTTGCTTTGCATTTACTGGCCAGGTTTCTCTGTATCAGACAGTCCATGCAGGAGCCAGACCCTTGGAAACAGCTCCTCTGCTGGGATCCTGCTGCAAACCTTCCTTCCTGCTCTGCCTCCCTCGCTCATCACATAACCAAAGAAGAATATTACCTCCCTCTCCCATGTGTGCTTCAGCACAATGGATCAGGCAACAAAAATTTACAAGCCAACAAAGTAGAATCTTAAGTGCATCCACTGGAAAGGAGCTTGGGAGACAGTTTCAGGACCCCTAAATAACCAAAATTGTTACGATGAGTTTGTGCACGAGCTTGTTTCATTCACATTTCACTCAAAACAAGCTTTGTGGGTGCTGGCTGCCCTACTAAAAGTAATGAGCACAACAGAATTATAACTAACACAGAACTATTATCCTCTGCTCCTGCATGCAGCAAGGGCAACACTACCTTCCTAAGGGCTTCCAAGCTCATTAGAGCTGTCAGTCTGTGATGTACATAAGGCCCACAGATGCACAGAATGTGGGGAACAGCACAGCACCCAGCTTCAGCAGCACAAAATTAGTCCTGGCAGAGACAGTACTCCACAATAAACCCTGCACTGTCTACTGAGTATTGCAAAAACAGCCCACTTCACAGTGCAGTGATCACTTCAGGAGGCTAAAGTATCCAGGGCATCTCTTATTTGCTTCAAAGAGATTATTTTGGACTGTGCTGGGGACACCTGTGCTAGCACAAATACTCATTGTGAAAAGGAACCAAATTCAGAATGGGACAGGAGGCTCATGGCTGTACAGAGGGTCAGAAACCACTCTGCAGAACCTAAAGCATGAGAAGGTCCTTCTGAAAGGTGTGACAACTGCCAGAGCTGGACCCAGCTGTGCTCTGCTGGATGTGTCCAACCAATGTGATAATCTTTTTCTAGAGAGGCCAGAGTTCAGAGGCTTGGGCAGAGTGCACTGCCCTAACTGCTAAATGTGTTCTACTGCCTCTTCATGCCACCCACGCTGAAGGACTGGACAAGGCTGGATTTTTGCCCTCTCTTCCCTCTGTGTTGCAGCTCCACAATCTCTAATTGTCCTCTTCTTTTGTCATGGCATTTAATGCTGACAATCTGCACCCTAGAAAATGCTGCATGTTATAATTTGGTGTTATTACACACGTGGAATGGCCTTTCTCTCTGCAGAACCTTGTAAAGACATGCTGAGCTCCCCTGCTAAGATATGTAGATGTGAATTCTCAGAGCACTGTAGGCAGAAAGGTCAAAGCTGAGTCATACCAGTATGATATAAAGGAGTAATATCACAATTTTGGCAGATCACTTAATTCTCCTGCTCTCATCTGGGGCTAACAATGTGTGAATTTCCTTAGGTTTCAGTTCCAAATATTGTTGTCCTCCCAAATTCCTGTACTCCATACGATAGATTCTGAATACAGATGAGAGACCGCCATTGAGCCCAGACAGAACTATGTGAGTTCTGCTCCTTTATCTACCTGTCACAAGCCTTTGCTGGGATACCACTGCCATGCTGACTCTTGCAGAATCCCTGCTCAATCCAGGCTAATGAGCTTGGTCAGCCCTTGGCTAACTGTGCCCAGTACTGTGGTTGTATCTGTGCTCTCATGCATTTCTAGTCAGAACAGAAATACCACAACTGACTGAGTTCCAGCAAAGGTGACTAACTTGGGCTCCATGTCACTTGCTGCAGGCTCTCTTCACACCACACTGTCCTTGGCTTTTAGGCTGTGCTGCTTGAGCCCAGTACCTGCCCAAGGATAATTTAATACACTTATACAGACGTGGGAAGTGACTTCTGCACTTGGCTTAAAAACCAGGTGCTAGAAATCCCGAAAATTGATTATTACACATACTTTCACAGGGTAGACTTTTTTCCCTCACAACATTCATGCATGTGCTCTCACACAAATGAGAATTTGCTTGTTAGGAGCAGGAATTCTTTTTTCAACAACAGGACTCAGAGAACACCTGTAGCTCTGCACTCCACGGGGTGCTGTAGCTACAGCAAACAGTTTGCACACTGCCTGACAACAGAGTTCATTTTCCTCAGGGTCAGAACTTACTACATCCCAGTGTCTGAGTCTCTGCCTGCTCCCCAGCCTAAAGGGTGCAGGGAACCTTACCATTACTAAGCCATTATTTTGTATGTATGTGTCCCTAAACATACTGTGATGTCTGTCATGTTTCTGGCAGACAGTCAGCAAATGATCAAAACTTGCACAGGAATTAGGATCATGATTCATTTCTAACTAGAGTTTCTTTTAAAATCCTGACCTTAATTTATTTTCAGCTACAGTAACATTCATTTTCTTATATTTTAAATTTCTAAAACACAGCATTATAAAAAATTGATATTTAAATCATTCAGAAGAGTAATTTCAAAAGAGCTATAAGAACAGAAACATTTCTATCACTGATGTCTAGTTAAAAAGATTTCTTTTTCCTTCAGATCAGTCTACAATTAAAAAACAAAAAAGAGACTGTCCCTACAGGCATTGCTAAACTGATTCAACCAGAACACAAATACAATTGCATGGACTTTGATTTCTTCAAAGTCAGTATTACAGCAAATCTGCAACAAAAATATTTCTACAATGCAATATATAATGAAATATAGCATAGATACTGCTAAAGTGCTGCCTGGAATGGTGTTCATATATTTTTGCTACCATCAACTTAATGTGCAGCAAAATGCACTACTGCTTTAGTTATTAAAATATTTGGTTAGAATAAGTGCATACAATCGTGTTTGATTCACCAAGTACCCAGCACATTTATTTTAATGATTTCTTTTTTTAATGAGCTGCAAAAAAGCAGTTTTCCCTCCACCTGCTTCTCCATCTCCAGAGCTGCTGTTTGTTCAAAGCATCAGATATATCACCAACACTTCAAAAAGTTTGAGCACTAACAGTCTCTGTGAATAGTGCTGCCCAAACAGGCCCCAGATGCACTGAAGGGAAGGCTGTTCCCTCCCCTGCTCCCATCCAACTCCCCAAGCCATTGTGGAATAACCCTGGCTGTGTTCACCCTGCCTGGCAGGCACGATTGCCAGCAGAGACCTGCCCAGGGAAGGAGGATCCCAGGGCTTTCAGTGCTTGGCTCAAAGGTGTATTTCACCACTGAAACTCACCAGCTTCACCTGCCAACTGACCTTAATCAGGCAGTTCTGTGCTTTCAAAGAGAGCAGCTCTTATTTAGCCAATTATCTGATAAAACTGAAAACTGGCACGAAAAGGTTCTTCTTTTAGCAGAAAAAATACACCTGCTATCTAATGTAAATTGTAGGTGAGATGAAGCTTCCAACAGATGCTGAAGAAATGTTCATGAATACTTAGTGGGACTTTAACAGAACTGACTTTGGGCTCAGCAGTGCTTCAGATGACAATTGAAATGTACAGCTTCATCTATTTGATAGGAATTACTCGTTCTAGCTGTTACCTGTACCCAGACCTAGGAGGTAAGCCTTGCAGGTGGAGAAGAGCTGGAAGGCCACAGTGTGGCCCACATGTGGAGAAGAGCTGGAAGGCCAAAGCTGGAAGGCCGCAGTGTGGGCCCACAGGTGGAAAAGAGCTGGAAGGCCACAGTGTGGGCCTGCAGAGGAAGAAGAGCTGGAAGGCCAGAGCTGGAAGGCCACAGTGTGGCCCTGTAGGTGGAAAAGAGCTGCAAGGCCACAGTGGGGCCACAGGTGGAGAAGAGCTGGAAGGACACAGTGGGGCCTGCAGGGGGAAAAGAGCTGGAAGGCCACAGTGGGGCGCACAGGTGGAGAAGAGCTGGAAGGACACAATGTGTCCCACAGGTGGAGAAGAGCTGGAAGGCCACAGTGGGGCGCACAGGTGGAGAAGAGCTGGAAGGACACAATGTGTCCCACAGGTGGAGAAGAGCTGGAAGGACACAGTGGGGCCTGCAGGGGGAAAAGAGCTGGAAGGCCACAGTGGGGCCCACAGGTGGAGAAGAGCTGGAAGGACACAGTGTGGCCACAGGTGGAGAAGGGCTGGAAGGCCACAGTGGGGCGCACAGGTGGAGAAGAGCTGGAAGGACACAATGTGTCCCACAGGTGGAGAAGAGCTGGAAGGACACAGTGGAGCCCGCAGGGGGAGAAGAGCTGGAAGGACACAGTGGAGCCCGCAGGGGGAGAAGAGCTGGAAGGCCGCAGTGCGGGCCTGCAGGGAGGGCACCCCAGGACTCACGCGCTGGGCCGCAGGTCTGGCAGGGCCCTGTCCAGTGGAAGGCGGTCGCTCAGGTAGGCGTTGTAGCCATAGTACTGGAACTGCTTCAGGGCCAGCCGCCTGTTCTCAGGGCTCAGCTCCTGCCCCCAGTGAGCAAAGAGAGACGAGTCCGTGAACGCTTCTGCAGGGTTGTCTTCCAACTTTGGTGGAGCTTCTACGAGAGACAAAGACAAAAGGAAACAGTAAGGATCTGCTATTTTAAAAAGTGTAACTTCAGCTCCACTTGCTGCCTGTAAGTCTTCCCATGACATGCCCTCACATACTCTTGTGTCAGTATAACTATTAGCACCTAAGGCTCAAAATTTAATAGTCAAATAAAGTTAGGTAGAAACAATTCTTTTTTATCACAATCTGACTAAAGGCCAGGACTGATAAATCATTAAATGAATTAAATTTCAGAAGGAGCTTTATCAGAAAAGAATGCTATTTTGCTTTTATATACTAAGATGAAATACTTAATTTCAGCCTGGATTATCTTGCTAGGAAAAAACTGAAGTTTTGAAGAGGAAAAAAAGAATCTGTACAGAGTGCACAAAATAGCTGCCAAAGTTTCTGTGCAAATGAAGTTCTTTAAAACTACATATTCAACACAGAAAATTCACTGTACTAGGCATCCATGTTTAAATAGCAAACTAATTTCAGTCATGCAATAACTCTGTGCTCCAGTTTACCAATCCAGCCTATTTGAGTTTTCAGTCCATATTTAGGTGCATGCGATGATGCTACTGCTCATCACTTTGTAGTATTTGCTTGATTAGAAAAGGTTTTCATTTCACAAGGCCACATCTCTGGCTGTTGTGCCAAAACAGAGAGGAGAGGGAAAGTTATACCTAGAACTCAATTTAAGAAGAGCTCCAGTACAATGAAATCACAGCATTCATTCTCAATGTTTAGTTGCACAGAAAGTCTGTTCAAGATGTCTTGTGAGCTCTCTGTGACAGACACATCACAGCTGACCACATAATCTAACCAAGAGAGGCCCTTGTTTCTGTAAACACTTTACAATCCACAGCACACCAGTCAGGCAAGATCAAAGGCCTTAACTGACTCAGATTTTTCAACTAGAGCCAAACACACAGACAAAAAAATCTTTAACAGTGACCCAACCAAATGAAGAACTCTCCTTTCCAAAGGGCTGTACTTACACACACAGAGATTTACGAAAATTAAAGTGAATCTTCTGAAAATCTGTCAATTGTCCCCAAAGTCCTCCTCAGCACCCAGAGCCACCTCAAGGCCTGAGAGCCGACTTAAACTTCATGGACACACCTAAAGACAACAGTTTATGAACTAGCACAATATGCCATCAGAATCCTGACTCCCAAAGAATGCAAGGAAGCATCCTTTGATCTCCTACTAGAAAGAACCCAAAATGCAAAAACATAAATTGAGAAGACCAGGTTATTTGATTTGTTCGAGATGTTCTCCTTTTTCTGTCTGACAACACTGACAGGAAACTAATGGCACTCACTTCCTACACCATGTTCCAACCTCTGTAAACATGAAATGTTTCTTTCCTTGTCAAAGTACTGTCTCCGAGCCTGAATTCGGGAATCAGCTCCAACTCTTCAAAGATGAAAGACAAACTAAACCCTCAGTCAAAGGAGGAAACTACTCTGATAGGCCCTGCTACCACCAGATAAATGTCTGAGAGACGAGCTTGGCAAGTACACAAGTTGGATAAACTCAGATCATTTCAGAGGGTCCTAACTTGAAAAAGGCAGGCCAGCATTTGAATACCACTTTAAAAAGCACAGCAGCATGGGAGGTCGCAGATGTTTCTGTCTTTTCATGCATGAAGAGCCATCCCAGAAACAACTACCTTCACAGAGTCACACATATATTGAATATATTGAATTTTATCTAATGATTTTGTGAATCTCTTGCTGTTTTCTGATTGAAAAAGTGCTCAGTAATCGAGGCTGTATCTCAGTTAAGATTTTCCAGTAATGGATATCTGTGAATTTAGTTTCCAAGCTCTACTAAACCACTTACCAAATGCAGTAATTTTTTTGTATGCTAAGCAAACATGTTATTTCAATACATTGCTCTACAGGAAAAAAAAAAACATTAGCAGGAACTTCCAATTACAATTCCAATCAATGGAATTAAGCAGGCATCTCTGATGACAAAGCCTTTCTTTCCTTTATTTGGCTGAAAACTCTTGGGGGAAGCAACTTTCTTCAGCCAGTCTCTCACAAGAAATAAAAATAATGATTACAGACCATCAGCTGCCTTTTGACTGGTCAACAAGTGCATTTGATGCCTTGTCCTCAGTAAACAGGTCATGGCCTGAGGGCAGGCCTCCTTCCCACCTGATCCTGCAGGTACAGAATGATGGCAGGGAACAAAGGCCCAAAGGTGACCCATGAGCAGTACTGCCTGAAGCAACACTAGGTAGGCACATTCATCTGCCCACTTAGTACCAAAAACCAAAGATCAGTTCCATTTCTCCTGTGGGAAGAAAGCCTGCGACCTGCAGCACATCACTGCAAACGTTATCTGGAGGTCCTCCCTATATTAACTTTACATACCATGCAAAACTGTATCCAGACACGAGCCTGATACTAACTCCTGGCTGACTGACTCTCAGCTGGCTGCACACCTGGGCCAAGAACTCTCCTTCCAGAAGACTGGCTGGTCATGGCATCAGCCTGGAGTTGATCACACACTGCTTACCTGAGCCAAAAACCCCACAGGTTTTTTCCAAAATCATCTGTGTCTCTTCAGCTCATACATTTCCTAGTTAAGCAATTAATGTTTATATAAATCCATTGCTTCATTTGATCTTTATGACCAGCTGCCAAGACAGAAATTCACTCTCCTCTTCCTATTGCTCATTCTATAAAATAAGTCAGAGACACCAAATCAAAAGATACCACTGAGATAATAAGGGATAGACATTTTGTTGTCTGATTGCTGCTTTGTTCTATGACCTCTGAAGAAAGCAAATCTTTCATTTATTACCAATTAACACAATCAATTAATAACTTTGATTTAATCTCCGTGAAAGCCTTTGAAACTCATTGAGAGAGACCCATTTTTCAGCTCCATTCAGATTTCAACATGTCTTCCTAAGAAAAGTTACCATGAGCAGGTTTACAATTAAGAGAAAGGATCAAGTCAGAAAGGGTTGCAAAAATAGTTGCAGAGACAGGTTCAGACATGCTGTTTGTTTTCACAGGTACCTCAGTTTCATTTTGGTTCTATCCCTTATTTGACTGCAGGTCGATTCACAAAAGCAGCAGTGTTTCACATCAAAGCTTTGCCATTGTGAAAACGCCTTCCTAGGAAACAAAACTGCTTCACAAAGCCTGCAGTGTAGCCGTATCTGCTGATTTCATTAAGTGGCAGTAACAAGAAGGTAGGTAGAGTAAGTCAGCACAACCACCCTGTCTGAGAAAATACCCCTATGTCAGCTGAAGACATCAATACCTGCACTAAATGATACATGCTCAGGCGGAACAGGCTGCCCACAAAAAGAAGAATGAGCTGGAAATGATGCCAGAGAGGAGGAGGAAAGGCTTTGATCATGTTCCCCAGTGCCTGACCCTCTGATTTCCCAGCCCAGAGAGGAAGGAACAGGCCATGATTACAGAGGTGATGCCACAGCTGTGCCTTGCCTCACTGTGCAGGGTGGACTCATGATGTACATCTGAGCAGACCATCATTAAAGGGAAAACAAAGCTCAGCTCTCTGATGGGGCCTAACGGCCTCAAACTCTGGCTCTGGCTCCCAGCACTCAAAAGATCTATATCCTATTTCCTGCAGGCAGTAGCCTTTCAGCTTTCTGTGGAAGGAAGGATCTTTTCATCCTTTTCCTCTGCAGGTGCCCTTCATCTGTTCAGCAATCCATACCCTCTTGCCAGAGGCCATTCGGTGTGACAGGTAAAAATCCCAGACTGGCATTGGATCACAGAGCCGTGATACAGTGTTCAGAAGTGGAAAAACTTCACCGAAACTTTGTCACAAAGCAAGATACACAGAGGAAAATCACACTTTTAAAATCTATTGTAATTCATGAAAACACTATCAGCATTCTCAAAAACTGCAGTTTGACAATTCCTGTCTTGCAAGGCTGCTCCCAAGCAGGACCCTGCTATAAATCCTGTATCAGATGAGTGAACCTCCAAATGAAAACATCCTTGTTTGCACGGTGTGGTGAAACACTGACAAGCAACAGTAGAAGCAGCTCACCAAGATGCACCACTGCATCAGCCATGGAGAAAAGTACACTCAGAAGACAAAAATTGAAAGTTACAGTAACAGATCTTCCCTCAAAGAAGTTATTTTACTTATTCTCTCACCTCCCAAAAAAAGCACAATACTGCTGGCAAGGTGTCAACATCAATACGGCTTTGTGCTAAAAAGTGAACTTCACTGTTTTGAATACTCAAGTTAATTCCTCTTGGCATTCTAGTCCTGTTCCCAAAGAAATGACTTCAGCAGAAGTGCTCCTAAGAAAAAATGCAGTATCTAAGTGGGTTAAATCCTGCTACTGCTGCTAACTTACAGCTTAGTAAATCATACTGAAGTTGCCTGGGCTCCTCAGAGAGACTGACAGAGCCTGTCAGACTCTGTCTGCACAGATGACAGAGCAGCAGAGCCCTAATCTTAAGAAAAAAGAAACCTGATGTGGACTCCATACAAAACACACAACCATCCTGAGAGGATGCAGTCCATATCCAGTCTTTGCATACCCCAGCACACTCTGTAGTCAGTGTAAACACTGTAGGCAGACAGGGAATGGGAAAAAACCCCAACAAAAGAAAGGTGATCCTCTCCTCAACAGCTGTCAAGAAATCACGATAACACTATGAATAGTATACAATAAGACAAAACTTTAAGGATTAAACTGTGTATGACAGCACATATAGAAGGAAATGCTAAAACTCTCTCAATTTAAAAAATTTTTAGAACTTGAAACACAATTTATATGTTATTAATTTATATGCTACCTTTACTGCGTTTCAAGCAGCCAATACACACACACAATACTATAAGCTGTTAGCATGCTACTAATATATATTTTCATTTGTTACTGTTAGGAGTCTTTTCTGATAAATAATCCCATGCTTGTTGTGCATATTAGGGTGGAAATTCAGTCCAGTTCTGCTGCTTAGTGTAGGTGTAGAAGAAGGGATTACAAATGGCCTCACATTGGTAAATCACAGTTGTACTAATTACCAAAGAACAGCCTTGGCCTTAATGGGTCACAGCTATGACTAATAAAGAGAAGTGTGATAAAAGGGGTGGGTTGGCTGGTCAGGGAGAGCCTGGAGGAACAGGACCTAGAGGAAGAAGGAATGATCCAGAGAAACAGAACACAGAAGAGAGCTGCTGCTGCTGCTGCTTCAGAAGCTCTGCTGTGAGATCAAGCTGGTCTGATGGAGTTAGAGCCTGCAGTCACAGTCGATCTAGGTAAAGCCTGTGCTCAGAGGCAGCGAGGAAATCCTTGCAGTCACGTTCCAGCAGGAACAGGCAGCAGTCAGAGTCTGTCAGAGACACCCACAGCAGGAGCTTGCTGCAGTCAGGATGGCTGAGCTGTAAAGATGAATAAACCAGGCCCCTCTCCACGTTGTTAAGTGTCTGTGTCTGGGCTCATTTCTACCCCTAACGAGAGGGGGTTTGCTGCAGCACTTGGCACCCAGCAAGGACAGGCCTCCATGTAGGGGATGGGGATGCCTCCTGCCCTGGCAGACTTTCACAACCCAACAGCTCCTAAAAAGTCACCTCACAGAAGTTACTTAACACCGAAGATGTCTGGAGATGACTCTCAAAACGTGCTCAGCGCTAGAGGGCAGTGTAAGAAACAGCAACATTTGGGTCCTAAGAGAAATCTGAGGGTTTTAAGAGTTCTCAAGAGCTTGTTAAAGAGCCCTCAGAACTACAAACCAATAAACTACTAATTAAGCAGCAAAATTCCATTATAGTGGTTATTTCCTATAGGTAAGAAAAATGAAATTTTTATTATGCTATTGAGTCAATGCTAAACTATTTGATGTGGGCGCACACAAACAACACTTTATAGGAGTGAGGCCTTTATAAGGGCTCTATATTTCTTCTGTATGCACTCCATCTGGCTATTCTGATCTGAAAACACTATAAATCCTGGGCACTCTTGTTCCTACTAGATATGTTCTCACTACAGCCTATTAAATTCCCCTTTAGCCATAACTGTGCCATGGATATGAATCAGGCCAGACAAGTCCATGCATCGTTCTGGCAAAGTTAACATAAAGTTACTACAAGCCTGGACAACTTGAAAACAGAGTAAAGGCTTCTAATTTACTGGAATGGGATTATCTAAAGAAATGCAAATTTGCAAGAACAACCCATTTCCCCTCAGATGAAGACATAGAACTCTCTGACAGGTACCAATACTGCACTTTTAAGGTTTTCTGTGTCCATTGACATCAATCTTTTGTCAGGGACCAATTTTGTTTTCTCCAATGTGTAAAAGGCAGATTTTCAAAAAACACACTATGAGGATATTAAAAACGAAGGAGTACCAAGTTCCAAGTCTTTGACTTTCTAAAAGGCACCTTTCAGCTTGTCCTAAGCAATACCTCTCTGCATGCCTTCTGCTTGGAAACCAGATTTTAAGACAGTATCAACTCATTTAAAGCAACATATAATTTCTTAACTACAGACCTCCAAGAAAAAGAGTGGTCAGAATAATTATTTATTAACTATAATTTAAAGGATCACCTTTATTGACTATAACTTAAAGTTTCATTAAAAGAAGTAGGTATTTAATGGTAAAGTTATTTTTCTCATTTCAAATAATTCTGTACTTAAGGCATTAACTTTAATCTGTAGGCAAACACACCACAATTTTTGGAATAACAGTCTAAAAATACAATGATAATCTGCCAAAAACTGCCTGAAAATGGATTTGGTGAATTTATTCAGTTGTGATACACAAATCTCAGTATCACAAACTGAAGTGTAAGTGCCCTGAACCAGCAGTGGTACCCATAAAGGAAAGAGAAGAACGAGATGGGCACAATTACCTCCCTAATTTTTCAGACAAGCAGAGATGACAGCCTTGTTTCAGGTCATGGTTCTAGTTAGGAGGAATAAACCCCCCTGCAATGCTGATTAAATCAAATTGTCAAGGAAGATGCTAAACCAATTTAAGCCAATAATCTCTGATCTGTGCAATTTTGTAAGAATTACTGCACTGGCCTAAAATGTTTCCTGTCTTGGATAAAAAAGACATGTTATCATCACACATAACCGCCATTCTTTTAATTAATTGTGATAATATTTTCAAAATGCCCAGGAAATTTTATTATGGTGAACCCTATACAAATGAAAAGAAGACACAAACCCCAATTTTGCAAAACCAACAGTTTTTCAATAGGTTCACTGATTACACTGAGTATTCTTTTCACATAAGATTGGAAGACAACAGAATTTCACAGATGAGAGACCAGTTTGCATGCTGGAAACAGAGCTGTGCCAAAAATTGAGATTGCTTCTACTTGATGCTGAGGCACAAAACTGAATTTCTAATGACAACTTTCCTCACTTCCTTATCACTGTGAAAGAAAGTGGAAACAGGGGAGATCTACATGTGAAGTGCATTTTGCAAAGGCTCCTCATTAGGGCTTGGGGTCTCAGACCTCCCAAAGACAAAGCACAGGGAGTCCTCTGCAAGACAGAAGATAAGAAGGTTCACAATATCCCATTGATTGTAACTGCACGTGTTCCTAAATTTAGGCATCTGCTACTGGGCTCACTAGGAAAGTAAACTCATCTGCATTTAATGAGTAGCAGCCCACATTTTTCTTGGGGATTAGTGGTGTTTGCATCAGTGCAGCTGAGAGGCTTTAAAAGCTCCGTGTGTTGTATATCATAAACCCCAGTCTGTGTCACCTGGAGTAAACATGAAAGGCATTTACCTATTTTGAGAACCATTTTGCCAGGAGCTGTCAGGCTGTGACACAGCTAATTAGTCATATACATACAGCTTTTCTTTTTATACAGAGCTGAGTAATCACACCAAAAGTAAAGTTCACACAAGGAAACAGAACTAACTCTCTTCTACAGTCACCCAACTCAAAGCACTGAAAATAGGCTTCCTCTTTCAGTAATCACACAAACTGGTATTTTTCTCTGCTTGCCAGGCTATACTGAGCTCCCTCAGATTAGTTCTACTTCAAAAACTTCCATTCAGTTCTTTCAGTCCTCTGAGGAATTTTGTTTGGCCACTTCTTCACAAACACAGAAGTTTTAGAGAGCAACAGCTCCCTCACTCAAGGCATCCTTTCCTTTTTTCCCAAGTGCTCCCAACATCAGACGTTGTAAGCTGCTCCACCCCTTCCACCACCTAGCAGCTCATTATACACACACTCAGCTACGTGGGCCTCTGCTTGACAGGGCTCCCACTTAAAAAGTTCTCCTCAAACACTTGCTAGCATTATTGCACTGTGGAGCTACTTCCCACTGCCAGGAATTTTCCTAAGCTAGCCCAAGAGACAGAGGTGAGTTTCAGCTTTGAAAGGAACACGAAGAATTGTGAAGAACAGGGCTGCTTTGAAGAGCCAGCATGCTCTTCTATAAAAGCATCTTCCATTCTCAGGCGCCACTGCCCTTGCCATGCTTAAAGCACTGGGTGTAGGCAAATGCAGCAGCAGGGAGCAGGTGTATTTTAAAGGCTTGTAAACTACACTTCAATTAAAAATTTAAAAAAAGTCAACTAAGCATAACATTGCTTTTCATTTGTCATTCATGTTTTTCTGCCAAGAGGAAAAGCTTTCTCCCATCTTTGATACCAAGCAGATGATTTGTGCTAATGTTAACATCAATAATACACTGAGCCTATCAAGATGTCAAGAATTCTCCTTGGCATAGTAGGAAAAATTTAAAAAAATGCAATCAAATTAAGTTCCCTGGTTTCACAGGTATTTGGGTAAATGATGTGAGGTGATACTTGATCTTAATTTTGGAACTAGGCCAGCGAGTCAAAAACATGCTGAAAGGAGCCAACAATTCATGTAAGCAGCACTCTGCATCAACAGAAGGCAAAGAGGAACTTCTAGATGGCACCCAGCAAATTCTTTGGTTTGCTGTTATTCTCAGCTCACTACCCTACAATGAAGAACTTGGAGAGGCATCTATTACCTGAGAATTTCCCTCTATTGTCTTAATTTAAGAACGGCAAAAAATGGCTTCAAACTTAGAGCATTCTGCATTTCCTCTGCAAATTTAAAAAGCAGAATAGCTTCAAAAAATCTTTTTGAAATTGCATTAGGTAGACTGTTCCTCTGCTTCACTTATGTGAAGAATGGGAACATCTGGCTGGCTGCTTATTTCTGGTTTGTTTTTTTGGCTTTTCTTCTCTGATTTTTTTTTTTAAGTCATCACAGTCCAGTCAGAATTTTAATTAAAAAGAAACAAGAAAACCCCAATAAAACAAGACTAAAAATAGCTCAAACCCAAAATACAGTTAGATTAGAGAATGAAAGAAACTTAAAGCTGAAAATACAGTTTTAAACAGAAATCAGAAGCAAGAGGGAAAAAAAGGAAGCCAAGAAAACCTGGACTTACTGCCAAAATAGGAAAGTAAATTAAAATAATGGAAAATTTAATTTATTATGCAAAATAAAATAGGCAACTTAGTTAGTAATTTCTCATCAAAAGACTACAGATTTCCCTGCAGATCTCCGTGACTTTAGTGTGAGAAGCATTATTGAAAGGGTCAGAGATTCACAAATCAACCTCTTGCAAATGTGCTAAATCAACACAGAAGAAGAGAAGTAGAAACATCTTCTAAGGTTTAATATTTATTACCTCTCCTGCAACATAAACCAAAGTTATACTTGGGTAAAATTCAGACACATCTTTCTTCTTCCTGTCCTCACCCCACACCTGATGATGAGCTTCTGGTAAACCCACAAAGCAAAAAGGATGGGAGGAAGAAAAGCTCCATCCCTTACTGGCACATGTTTTGGAGTTGTGCAAGAATTTTCTTGTATTTTTAAATAACCCTGTGTATCACGCATCCTGAAGAGAAAATCAACTTGGCCATTTTGTCTAAGATAAAAATCAAGAGTCCTTGTTAAGAATGGTTCCAGCCCTCAGCAGCACAGCATCCCAATGGAATGCAGGCCAAAGGAGCACTCTGCCTCCCGCCCTGCACCCACAGAAACATCCACATGTCACTGAGTCACTGTGAGCACTGCTAAGAGGCACAGCTGCCGTGGCATCCACGGCAAAGCTGCTCAAGTGAGTGGGAACAAAGGAGCTCCCACTGATTTCTGCCAGGTAAAGATTTAGGAGAGCATTTAAAATATTCTACTAGAGGTAAAATTCTCATATAAGCCATATGAAAATGGACAGGAGCAGAGGTTGCTTTATTTTTAAAAGCTGCAGAAGCATAGCACAGTTACATCTCATGTGCATTAAATAGAGGAGAGCACTTAGGAGATAGCTCATACACACATAATCCCAGAGAGGTGCTTACTAATCCTAGCTGCTCTAAACTGAAACAGAATTATCTAGGAGTGTTAGCAAACATCAGCAAAACATCAACCTAAAAATGGGATAATTAAAACAGACTTTCACCAGTTTTGTAGAATATCTTTAGTACTAGACAACCAGGGACTTTATTATTTATCATCATTACTTGTAGTAGAGACTATTTAGGATAGATACCAGAAGAATATATTCTGACAAAACAGCTGAGAATTGTGAGATATTCAATTTTGAATTTATACAGTGCTTTTAGGAATTGTTAAGCATGATACCAGATTTCATTAATCCTGAGGTCATGTCCAAAATGAGCAGTGGGTTTTTCATTTCTCCACCTGCCCTGCAGGTGTTTGAAATTCACAGGGCTTGCAGATTAATTACTGATCAGTCACTGGGGTGGGATGGGCTAATCAAACTCTATTTGAAAAATCAAAGAATGAAAAATTCATTTTACCATAACAGTCATGATATTAACTGCACAGTGAAGGGAGAAGTTCTAGAAGCAGCCAGCTCTGAACAGAAGACTAGGGAGAAGCTGATGTCCCTTTGAAACAACTGTTCATCAATAAAACCAGTGATTTTCTATATTCAAAGTGCAAGTAATTTTCTCTAACAGCAAATGAAGTTTCTTAAGAGTTTGTTTCCAATTAATCTTTGCTCCTGGAGAAAAGCGGCCCTTTAATACTTTGACACTTAAACACAGTTGGCAGTCAAGTAAAGGTAACAGCAGTAAAAGCTCCAGAAATTTTGTAAACAAATCCTAGCTTGAGGCAATGTCAGAGAATTAAATGTTTTACCTGGAAAATGGAGTATGGAATATTTTCATCCAATAAAAAGAAATAATTATGAGATTAATTTAAGCAAATTAGAAAGCAGGAGGGGATTTCTCTGTCTAACAACCAACTCCAAACCTTAGCCACAAGAAATTTCCCACCCCCCCACAGTGCTACTTCGTGTCCCTGGGGAAGGGGAATTGGTAAGCCTGCTGAGGAGGCACAGCTGCTTCCATGGGCAGAGCCACTTTTTGGCTGGAATTTTGTAATGCCTCTACTTCCCTGTCCACCTGACTAAAATGCACCTATGCAATCTCTTTCCCTGTTTAGCCAATGGTTATTGTGTGAAAGAGGTCAGCAGGTGCACAAGAATTGGGGATTTTGCTCCCAAGTTGCTTTTGCATGTTAAGTTCGCTTCCCACAAAAATCTGTAATTTGCATTATTAAGAGCTTAATGCTCCCAGCAAGTTTTGGCTGGGTTACCAAGAGCCAAAAAACTTGCCAATGCTTATTGAAACCCTCCTGAAAGGAAGAGACACTGGCACCAAGGGAACTCCTACACTGGTTTGGCTCCATCCTAGTTTTGGAAGAGCAGCCTGCTAAAAGGTTCAGTGGAGCAGTGTTTCTGACTGTTATCAGCATCTCTCTGCAGCTGCATCTCTGCCAATGCAGGAGTCTAAAGAACACATGCAAGGGAAACACTGATGAGATCTCACTCACCCATTATGATTTACATGAGAGTAGGCTGCTCAGAATCAGAGAATTGAGCAAAATCTTCTATGGTTTCTTCACCAATAAATGCTGGTACAGAAGGTTCTGTCCCTTCAGACATTTGCAGTGATAACGCCTCTTTGTTAATGCACTTTCCTGCCAAAGACCTAGCAAGCTGGGAAGGAAGGGGTGTCTGTTTTTCCACCACCACTTTTTTGGCTTCATTTACCACCTGGCTCTCCAGTTCTCCAATACTCCAAGAAGTGGAAGCACAGACACCAGATTTCCACTCATTTAGGTCCTCAGCGTCACCTGGAGTCAGTGGAAGATTTGTCATTGGTACTCTCCTGTATACTCTCTGGTCTAATTTTACACAATCTTCATAAACCAAACTGTCCACAGCCAGCAGCACTATCCTCTGGCCTCCCATGGAGGATGATGGTTGAATTGGGAACTTAGACTAAGACTTCAGCTACTTTTCTCCTCTTGCTGCTCATAGTACCCTTCCACAGGGGTAAAGGAAAAAAGAGGATTTCGTTTTCCTCCTAAAATAATTCCTTGATTATCTCTGCACAGCTGAGCTCTCACAGAAAAGCCAGAACGTTTCCCCCATGGATCTCATTTTGCCATTGTAAAACAGGAATAGCAACACTTCACCTACCTTGCAGAAGTATTAAAACAAAGCTACACTTCAGAGCTGCTCAGTACCAGCCATCACTGAAATGCTTACAAACCCAATAAAAATCATCTTTCTTCTCATCAGCAAAGACATTAAAGATCAGCCACTTTTCACAAATTCCTCTGCATCAGCAGACAGGCTGCATCAGCCCCAGTGTTCAATTGCTTGCTGTCCCACAGCAAGTTAATCCTGACAATGCTGTTTCTGCTCTTTCCAAGCCACCAGGCTCCAACACTCCCTGCATTACAAGGAGCAGATGTTTATGTTACAATTCCATTTCCTTAACTAGTATCAGAGGATTGGTTTCCTGTGTAAGGAGATTTACTAGATTTTTCCAGCCTCTTTAGAGTGTGGCTTGTGAGGAATATTAGATATTTCAGTAGCACCATTTTCCCTGCAAAGAGTCTTGTGGACTCAGATATTCGTTGTCTTACAGCCTGGTAAAAATTTGCTTCTGTGAACAACAATTGTTACCAAGAGGATTTCCATTCCCAGCTGACAGAATCATACAGCAGGTTAGAATATACTGCAGGCAAATAATTTTGTTCAGGCAAAATTCCTCCTTTAAACTGCATCTTTTAGCCCTAACAACACGTGCACTTCTTTGCTTAATTACACAGCTTGCTTTACCCCTCTCTTTTCCCATTCCCATTTTTGTTTTTTCTTGCTCAGAGGTATGCAAACCATCTGTGCACTTAACATGGCCTAATGACTATCTGCAAATCTGTAAATCTGTTCCCTGAAAGTGATGCTACAAAGCTGGGAGACCAAACAGCAAATAGTAGCAGCTACTAAGTGTTATGATTTATTCTCATGATGCTAGAACATTCAAAACTTCTCTGAAGTGTTCCTGAAAAGATACGTACATTTTATTTTCATAACACTAGCGCAGTGTAGAAACATAGACTTATTTTATCACTTGTTTTTTGGGTAAAATTTAACTGTTTGGGATAATGAAAGAAACTCCAGGGAATTTATATGCTCGATTTACATGCAGAGGAACATTCCAGAGTCAAAAGATACATCCTTGGCCCACAAAACACCAAAGCATGTTTACAGAGTCTCTGAAAATGTCTGTCTTCAAATTTTCACACTGTTTTCTCTTAGGTTGTATTTTGGGAATCTGGTTTAGAGATTTACATTAAATTCTTCTTGTTATTTTTTAAAATTAAAATAGTAAATGTACAAGGGTATATATACCTAAGTGAGATGTTACTTATGAAGTCATACCACCAGGCAGAACTTAAGTAAACAGCACTAATTATACTACAGGAGAAACACTGACATAATCTGCCTTGGAATACTACTGATGTAAAGAACAAGTGCAGCTTTTCAAGCACAAACAAGTGCTGCAACTGGAGCAAAGACAAACTTCTTACCAAAGCCAAAACCTGTCCCATAAGAAGAGACCCCTTTTCCACGTTTTGGGGGGGAAAAAACCCTAATTTAAATACACTTCTATTTCCAATTATTAACAATAATCTCAGCATAACCCTGAGTATGAGGATATCTCTTAATATATTTCTTACAATATATTTTTGCCATTGTAGAGAAGAGTAGAAGCAGAGGACAGGTAAGAGCAAGAAGAGGAAGTGTCATGTTTATGAGGTGCCCTGTGGCAGGGAGGAATGATGGATCTGACTCCATGTTCTCGAAGGCTGATTTATTATTTTATGATACTGTATTATATTAAAGAATGCTACACTAAACTATACTAAAGAATACAGAAAGGATACTTACAGAAGGCTAAAAAGATAATAATGAAAACTCCTGACTCTCTCCAGAGCCCCGACACAGCTTGGCCCTGATTGGCCAAAGAGTGAAAACAACTCCCAGCAGAATCCAATGGAACAATCACCTGTGGGTAAACAATCTCCAAACACATTCCAGATGGGAGCACAACACAGGAGAAGCAAATGGGATAAAAATTGTTTTCCTTTTTCTCTGAGGCTTCTCAGCTTCCCAGGAGAAGAATCCTGGGCAAAGGGATTTTTCAGAAAATGTGACTGTGACAAGGAACACTTTCATTATATTCCATCCAACCAGCAATGAAGAGTTACAGTGCAGAAAGCAGTAATTATGCAGGGGGGGAAAAAGTCAATGTAAATATCTTTTCTCTTGGAGTAAAAGGACACTTAACATACCACTGTTTTGCTCCTTCTTGTGTTTTCTGCAGTGACTACTAAGATCTTCTACTAGGGACCAACTCAGCCCTTGCTAGTGTTTAATTTAAATACTGATTGCTAAACCACACTTTTGAAACAAACATTCATTAATGGAGAAGATAAAACATAAAAGAACATTGAAACAGTAATTCCAACGTTGTTTTAACATTCAAGGAAACTGAGTTATTCTTTCACAAGTATCAGTTACATGAACAGCTTTATATAAAATATATTCAAACTACAGAACTTACAAAATTATAATATATCTCTTCAAGAGGTAACAAGACATACTGACAGAAGAAAAGAGCACTGCAAACTAGGGAGGGATAACCCAAAGCTTTGTTTCACTTGTGACTGGCTGATGGATGACTGTGTCTTGCCAATGCTTAACTGGATTTCTAAGGTCTAACTTTTAACATCATCATCTGTCTTTTAGCCATACTTGACAAAGAAAATTAATTCATTTGGATTTATGCAAGCTTCTTCACAGAATTTCAATGTATAAACACAGAATTCTATTTTTAAATTTAATATTTTCCATTAGAAAAGGAGAGTGAGGAATGAGATTTTGTCATATTTGTCACATAATTCCATTTGATGTCATTCCTCTTGCAGTGATTACTATCTGCATAATTTAATAGTTCATTAACATATTACAGCCACTGAATCTCAAACAGCTGGTAATGATCATATTTCAGCATCTGTTAGCACCCACTTGCTAAGACCTTATTCTTCCCATCTTCCATCTGAACCACCTCCAGCAGATGGGGGAGAAAGTGTTATTAAAATTAAAACAGCAAGGCAGAAAACTTGCACTCTTGCACAAAAAGCAACACCCCAAATTTTCAGGGGGATGTTCCCAACCAACATAAACAGGTTTCTGTGCAGCTTTTAGTAATACTTTCTATATGCATTATTTAAAAACAACCATACAGGTTAAATTCTTGAGGCTTTTTTCTTCTCATGTTTTCAAATATTAAAAGGGTATCTTCTCCTGTAAGGGAAATAGCTCTGTGCATCTAAAATCATTAGTATTTCTTTTATCTCAGATGCTGCCCAGGTCATACTCTAAGTATTAAATAAAAACTGTATTTACATTGGAGCCAAGAGTATAAGCACAGTTAACTGAGCATGAAAAAACATATGGATCCCTCAGCCAGGAAATCAAGCTTCATTTTCTGCCTCTCCCCCATCTCATTTTCCCTCTCTTCTTCCTCAGAGTAGCTTCCAAACAAGTCAGTGTTAGAAGCTGAAATGTTTATCCTAGAGACTGTGAAAAACTAGCTTTGGAGGACTGAAGAGCCCACAAGGACATTTGCAATTTCCTTGTAATTGCTGTTGATTCTCCATGATAAATCCAGGAAAGTCAGGATTCTTTCCAAGGTCAGGGAGGCCACTGTACATTATTATTAAGATTAATGCCTATTTACACAAAGTCATATCTGATAATTTATTCCCACAGATCAAGAAAGCAAATTACTCTGTAGATGATAAAAACTCCCTAAAATATTTGCAATTTCTCTGTTTTCACGTAGAAGAACCTGACCCTTAGTCTTCATCTTAGCAACAAAACCAATATCACGAGGGCCACGTGAATCTCCAGTTTCAATTTAAACAGCCTTTGATATGCAAACTTACAATTTTCACAGCTTATTTTGCGTTCAGTGCTTCATGAAAAATTGACTCTGATACATTTTCCCATAGCAGTCATAGAACATTGGAGTTTTTTGGCTAAAAACTGTTTCTCAGGGTCATAGAACGTTTCATCTCCCATGGGAAGCGACCCACAAGGATCACCAAGCGCACCTCCCTGCTCGTGGCAGGACTATTAAAACTAAAGCTGGCTGAGAGCCTTGTCCAGGTGCTCCCTGAGCTGCAGGCCCGGTGCCGTGAGCTCTTCCCCGGGAGGTCTGTCCCGGTGCCCAGGCACACCAGTGCCGAGCTGCCAGAGAGCGACGCCGCAAACGCGCGCGCCTCGCAACTCCACCCGCGCGCGAGTCTGTGATACGCAGAGAAACGCGGCTACTGGGCTGCCTTTCCTCGCCCTACAGGCTGCCGTGGCCTACTCAACGTCAGCTTCTGGGCCACTCATTTTTACACCAACACTGAACGTCAGATAGTTCTGGATGTGTAAAATAAAGGAATGTCCAGTAGGAGGGGATCAGGGAGCTCGTTCTGAGCAAAGAAACTATTGCAACCAAGAGACTGAAGAAAAAAGATAGGGATGAGAGCCACAAGAAATACTGGGCCTTATTACAGAAGAAAAAAAATAGCATTTTTAAGGGTACATGTATTGGAGATCTATTATATACCAATTTAAACACATATGAATTTATGCCTTACTGATTAGGTATATCAGAATCTATCATGGTATTCTAGTACTTCAGAAGATTTTGCTAGCTACATTTAAAAAATGTTATTTGGAATAGTAAAGGGTAGATTCAGCAGAGCATTCCCACAATTTCTACAATGAAAACATTTTTCTAATCAGTTAAAATTCATTGAAGCAAATATATTCATGCAAGCTTTTAGCTTACGCGCAGATGAGATTAATTACTTGGATGAAAATTCAAAAACTTCTGGAAAGATCATTACTCTTTCTGTGAAATTAAATACCAAACTGTTCTCTTAATAAATGGAAGTCTTCAGGAAAAGCCAATGAGAAACTATTGAATGAGAATTTAGATTAGCTTTGAGAATTCTGTCTCCAAGTTAGGGAAGCCGTTTGCATTCCTAATGGCCACCAGCACCATCAAGCTCAGTTCTTAATGAGGGCAATCCAGCCTGGAAAACCAACTGGTAACTCAGAAGCAGCAGCTTTTAAGTCAGGAATGCTCTCTGGTGACACACTACTGATAATGGGTTTTATGTCAAGGGCTAGGAGAGATGCAGAACACGCAAAAGCCAGAGATTTTATCTGCAAGGCTGGACTATCAGATGTGCACGGCACTCCCCAGAATACAGAGGGAAACATTCCTTTATTTTAGTAGTCACTGAGTGCCATCATCTATCCTCTACCTTACAAAAATTAAAGTGATCTATAGAAAAAAAGTATTAAAAGCATTTTCCATGGGTTTGACTACTCTACTTAGGCTTCTTTTTAAGAGCCCATAAAGCAGCTTGTGAAACTGTGGTCCCCCATGCTGAGCAACTTGGTGATGGTGCTGACACATCAGCTTACTAATTAGCACATACTCTCCAACTGCAGCTATGCTTTGCTTCTTTTTAGAAGTCTTTGCCAGTAGAAATCTTTCTATAGCTCTGTGATGTTCCTGATGCACAGTTAAAACCTTTACCATATTTATTACCTATCCTGAAGGCAATTCATGACAACAAGCTTTCTAAGGAATATTAATGTTAATTGATATTGCTCAAGCCCTAACTCTGATTAGAAAATTTTACTTGATGGACATGAAAAAAAAGTTTCATACTGTTTTAAAGCTTTGACATGGTAATTAGTAAGCAAAGCTCCACTACACAAGGTATGTTGTCACTTTCCTGTAGTTTCAAACAAATATGTTTCCTTTCCAAAAGCAGAAAAGCTGCTTTTGTTGTCCTGACATTTCAGTGAAAAGTTCCCCCATTTTCTCCCCAGCTCTGAATAGGTTAGTAAGAAGCCTCTACTCCCACATGTGCTACGGAAACCTCATCCCACTGATCCCCCAGCTACTCTTCAGTTTGCAGATATGCTTTACAGTCACAATATTTGGTTTTAAACTTCCTTCTCCTCCCATCTGAACTTCTGTCCTCCACCTGAAGCTCACCTCTTTACAAACACTGCTCTGCCAGCTGTCCTCTCTGGGGCACGTATCACTGTTTAGACTGGCTTTCTCATGGTTCTTTTCCTCGATTCTCCTGTCAGGTTTCCAGTCTCCTTTGGAATGATGCCTGTTCTCCCCTGAGGAAATCAGGATCTCATTTTGGTACCTATGCCTGCTTTGTACTCACTCAAAAACATAGCGGATGTAATTTATTGGAAAGAGCCAGGGGAGATTTCACAAAAACAATACAGGAAGATGATAAATCCTTTATTCCCAGGACTCTCAGACTAATCCAGCTTAGAGATCATTTCAGGTCAAAGAGAATCCAAGCCTCAGTGTGCAAATGAAGGCAGAGAGACGCACTGGCTTCTCTTTCCCTTCAGGCTCTGTCTCCTGCAAGCGCTGCGTCCCCCAAAGGAACCACCAGAGCGAACAGCCCTGCTGGGGGCTGGGGGAGCGCAGTTCTTTGGCAGATTCCTGCCATCTGCAGCTCCTCCTTCCAGGAACAGGGGTGCCTTAGCTCCCACTGTAGCATGAGGACAAGGACAGGAGGGCCAATGTGATGCCAGGGTCCCAGCTCTGCCCAGCTTACTGGAACATTTTGTTTTCACACGTGGACAGAGATTTCAGGGTACCATTCTGAAAACAGTGCAGCTTGTTAAAATTCTCTGCCAAGTCCTGCATGACATGCCAAACAAGAGCCAGTATTGAATAAAATGCGGTGTTAAGAGCACTTGGTTGCATTTTATGAGACCAGCTATCAATTGTGCTTACTTGCAAAAAGTTTTAAAATGTACTACTTTTACTGATTCAGAAGATGGGCAATGATCCATATTTTATTATCTGCTTATATTTTTGCATAGCCATCACTCTGGATAGCAAACAAAAGCTTTCAAGAAGGTACTATCCAACCAAAAAAAGACTGACAAGCTGAGAAAAAGTGACAGCAGGATGAAGTTATTTTCCACGAGACACACCTGGCTCATGAAGCTGACCACATCAATTTGGCAGGTGGGTGGAAGAAGCAGCCAATGCAGACAGATAACCTATTACCTCTTCCAAAGAATCTTGAAGGTCAACCAAATACCCAGAGTGATTTTGAGGTGTTCTGATAGCTGGGTAATCCTCCTACAGGGAGCACCAGCAGCGAGCACAGCAGCAGGAGCTGGTGGCAGAAGCCTTTAACAAGCAGCCTTGTTTTCAGGGCAGATCACTAATTGACATGAGTGCAACCTGTGTAGGTCAGATTGGCTGGGCTGCATTCAGTTTGTAATCCTTTCAACCATAATCCATCCATAATAACAACACAAGTTTAGTGCTTTACCAGAACGTTTCCCCTTTCACACACAAAGCTGAAATCACTCCTTAGCTGTAGATAATTATTAAATCCTCACTGTTCAGCGACTTGTCAGCAATGCATTCTGGCAAGTGCTCTAAGGAGCAACAGATTCCACTGTTCTCTTACAGTCTCAAGCATCAGGACAGATGTTCTTAGTTTCTCTTCATCAGATGTACACACCTGCTACCTCTGTACAGCTGAGCTGTACTCGTGCTCCTAATGACACCCACTGGGAGCTGGGAATGCACAGCCTCAGCCAGTATTCCCTACTGCAAAACAAAGACATTGATTCTCCAGTCCGGGCAACAGCAGCAGGTTGCCTCAGCTTCTTGCCCAGTTTCATCTCCAGCAAGGCATTTGCATCTTTACAGCTATTAACCTCATCACTCCATGGTTTAAAATACCACTTTATTTTTCACCTGTAACAGAAAGCTCTCTATGTCTCTAACATTTTGCTTATGGTTCTTTAGTGGTTAAAGCATCATCGGTCAGGTGCTCAGATAAAGAAAAAGAGCTCTTTATTCTTTTCAAGATTTATTGTTTAAAACTACAGGTATGTTTGGCATGTGAGTCCAACTCTAAGTGATCAAAACACAGAAATGTCATTAGCCTCAAGGAGTAGAAAAAGTCTTCCAAAAAATTAAGTCTGCAGCTGCTGCTGAACTAGCTCATAATTAGCACGTGGCATTGGCATTAAGGCAATACATTTAAATCCTTTAAATAAATAATGCCTTTAATATGGTCCAGAAGAGGGATTTTTTGAATAAATTTTTTTCTTGCTCCTATAATTTATGATGAAACACTAGCCTGAGACCAGAAATAGAGAAAAAATGCTGAAAGAGTAAATGAGATACAGCAACTGGAATGAAAGAGCCTCAAGCATAATGCAGCAGTACCTAGCCAAAAGCTCTCTTCTCAACCTGCTGCACTCTGCAAGGCTGTCAAAGCAAAATTTAACACCTTTAAGAAAAATCCAGGAGCACCCACCATGCTTGATAATCAGTTTTTTTAGTTGATACAAAGTGTATTTATACATTTTTTGTAAATGCTGGATTTGTTTGAACGTTGTCAGCTGTAGTTTTCAGAAGATCAGATGGAATAATCATAAAATAAACCCTCAAGCAAGATTACCATCATCACAGAGAGTTTACAAAATGGAAAGCGGGCTGTGAGTAGAGGAGGTTATAAATTTTACAATGTTTTTTGATTTTACACACTGAAGAATAACCTCAATCAGATTCCTTGCCTGCAAGGAACAGAAACTCTGGCTCTGCTTCTTGACAGCAGCCACAGATGGTACCGGGCAGCCTGAGCTCAGCAAGCCTTCCTGCAAATGGATTCCTGCAATATTGACCCAGCCACTGCATCCATGATCTGCAGCCTCTCCCAGATGCCCTGGCCTCGGCCAGCAAACGCTGAGCTTGCTCCTGCACCCCTGGAAATCCCTACTCAGCCAGCCCCAGAGATGGCACAGTGTGCTCCTTGTTACATTGAACTGGGACTCCAGTCCCACTCATGCCAGAGCTGTGCACTCCCCACCCTCACTTCTCAAAATACCTTCCCAGCTATGACATTCACATCTTTTTAAACCTCTCAGTATCCAAAGCATAACATTTAAATAACTTTCCATCCCCAGGAGAACACGCAGAATTTCCTGCTGTGATTTTTTCAGACCATACCATAGAAATGGTGCTTCGAGCACTCTTCTAATAAGATATTTTTGCTTAATAAGGACCACATTATACACAGCTTTGCATTCTGCTCCAGCTGTGCCTCACCCAGGCCTCTGGGGTCAAGAAGAGAAACATCTGTGAATGTTTCTGTTCATGCATGACAGATTTAAGATATGCCCCTTCCCAAAGCAGTTAATTATCAAAACAGACCAACATTCTAAAATAACAAATGTAGGACTAAGCTTGCAGAAATGCCTCTGAAATCTGAGCAGCTCAGAAGGTGCTTCCATTGTCTCCCTACCTGTCTTTTTGGTTTTTAATAACCATTCACAACTCCAGACATGTTGACAACTTATTGAAAAGGATTTTTCTTCATAAAAGTTCTCATCACCAACTGTGTACCATCTTTATTACATTGGTACTGACATTTAACACTCAATAAATCTGCAGCCCTTCAGTGGAGCTCTGCCTGACAGTTAAACTCAGACTTCTTCTTTTCCTTTCATACTTGAGGTTTTCCAGGGACAAGGAGTTAGTTCCAGATATGGCACTTAATTATCATGCAAGCCACTTGCTTATACTCCTTCCCACTGGCAAGATGAAGCCAGAAGAAAGGGCAGGGGAAACAAATTCCTAAGGGTCTTTCACAAAATTTCATAGCTGTTTTTCTCCCAGCACACGAAAATCAAACTGTGGCATTCCACTGAGCTGCAGTCTGTAACTTCCCCAAGAACAATCACTGCAAAGTGAGTGAGTAGTGACAGCTCTCCCAGCTAAACCTTCTGGCACAAGCTCATCATGGGACTCGATGGGAAAGGGTCAGAGGATGCTGCTGATGGGCAGTGCCTCTCTGAAAATGGGGTGATGTGAGAGCTCCTCAGTTAAAAATTCCTGCACAGAAGCAACCCAGCGAGGTAGGAGAGGCAAAGCGCCAGTGCATAATGGCTAGGAGGGGTCTGAAAGAAAGAAAGAAAGAAAGGACTGCTACCCTCCAGCTCAGAAACCTTCTACCCCAGGGGAGCTGATCAGATGTTTTTCAACTGGCAGCAGAACTCCCTCAAGTAGAGGACTTCACAGGGGTTTGCAGCAGGGCTCAAGTGCAAAGCACTTTGAATTCACTGAGCTATGACAAAAAAGAGAATTTGGTTGACTCACCTGAACTGGGAGCACACAGCTCATTCCAGAAAACTTTTTTATCTATGTTACTGGTAACAGCTGACAGAATTATGTCCCAGAAGCAATTCCCTTCAACTGTTTTTATTTTCTAAGTGTCAAAAATTAATTAAAACCAAGTCATTTGATCTGCAGCAGATTTCCAGAGAAGCCAAAGAGCACAGATGCCTGAAACAAGGATCTGACCCCTTCAGAGGGCTGTCAAACCACCCCATCTCTACAGGTAATCCTTGGTTAACACAGTCATACAGAAGTTACTAACTGGAAAGCCACACTTGTGGTTCTCATCTGCTGGAAACTGCCATTTCTCCAGCACCAGAAACAGCCTAATTCCCAGTAATTCTACAGATAACAGTGAAGGAAGAGTGAAATGTGACAGCCAGTATATTCCTTGGGGTTAGCTTCCACTCCAACCTGGAAATGGAGCACATGCATGCAGTGTATGATACATGGCAAAACACATTCTTGTTGGCTTTAGCTTTCTATTTCTTACCAATGTTTCTTTTAACCACAAACACTTAAATTGACAACTCCAGCTTTCCTTAAGAAAATAAAATTTCGACCACTCTGACTGCAGAACAAATCTGCAAGTCCTAAAATGAGAGTAAAAGTATTGAAATGCATCATGGAAACTCAGTATTTTTAAATTATACCTTTCTTGGCCGATTTTGTGATTCAGATATTTGAGTTAAAATGCTTAGACTTGATAATGCTGTATTTCTTAATTACAGTATTTCATTTTGGCATACAACATGCTTACACTTTAATATCAAATTTTATTATAGGGTGTAAAGAAATAAAATTTAACTCTACTCCTTCCAGAAGCCACTTTTAGCTTTTAGCACAGTACTCAGCATTAATGTGCCATTACTGGGATGTGAAGCAGTCCCTTTCTTCCTTTGAGAGACTGTAATTCATTTTTTTAAATAAGAGCATGAATGTAACAAACAATTTCTGCATACTGCAACCACTAAATGTTGTCATTTTGACTATTTACTCGTTTGTCCATGACAGGTTTGCTTCAAAGAAATGTTCCCAAACTTCAGTATGTCTCCATAATTGCCTCATTCTCCCCTGCTCCTCCCCAGCAGTGCCAGCCCTCTCTTGAGCCGTATCTCCTACCTCAGGATAAGCACAGAGGGCATCTTGTGGCAAGATCAAGACTGCAATGATCTTTTCCTTCTCTCTGCCAGTCCCCATTTCATTTTAGTCAATACCTGAGTGCTCACAAAACATTTGACAAGAACACAACCATTTTGCACCTGGTTCTTTGTCACTGGCGGCGCAGTAGGACAAACAGTTCCAGACAGACAGGACAGACTGTCTTTGAGGAGGTAACATTCTGCTAGTGACTCATACACCATCTTGGCAAGTAAACCAAAGGTGTCCCACTGGATTTTAGCTTTGTACCACAGCTAAAAGCTCCACAGCTTTCTGGTTTAAAGAGGCCCTGGCACTTGTGTAATGTGGTGTGAGACAGAGTCACCAGTGGCCAGGACTGACAAGAAGAAATGGTCTCAAGTTGGGCCACAGGAGATTCAGGCTGAGTATCAGGACAAAGCACTTCACTAAAAGAGTGGCTGAGCATTGGACCAAGCTCCCCAGGGAAGTGGGGGAGTCACCATCCCTGGAAGCATTTAAAAAATCAGTGGACATGGCCCTTCACAATGTGGCTGAGCAGGCACGCTGCTACTCTGTCAAAGGCTGGACCCAGTGCTCTTTTCCAGCCTTAATGATCCTGTGATTCCCAAACTCAAACATTCCAACTGTCATGGTTTGACACTGGTGCAATGCCAGTGCCCCCATGAAAATACATTCTCCCTGGTGTCTGCTGTGAGATGGGACCAGGAATAGAGCAAAGCAGGCTCCCACTTAGAAATAAAGAAGAGAAAACGTTATTAACCTACAACTATATGTAAAAAGAAACACACAGAAAGAATGAAAACCTTCCAAACACATTTCCTCTCCCCCCCACCAAATTTCCAACACATCCATGCCTCAGATCACCAGCTCTCAGTCCATCACCACCCTTTAGACAATCAATTCTCAGCTCATCAAGGAGAGAGGAGTCCCTCTTGTACCATAGGCTTCCCCTGGAAACACAGTTGAGCCCTCGTGTGTTTCCTGTCACACATGGCACTGGCTGGAGATCATTTGCCATCCTGACATCTTCCTTCCATGCCCAGTGCTCTCACCACTGCACATGGACCAGAGCTGCTTCTAGGGTTCCCCTTTTAAGGATGCTTTGCCCAGTTCCCAAAAAAGCACAGTCTCTCACTTTTGGGACACCTGTCCCCCCCAAATTCACCCCCTGGGGCCGAGGTGTCTCAAGAACAGAGATCTCCTCCTCCACTGAAGATCGAGGGCACCACCACCCTCCTCACCCGTTGTCTCTGTTCACGCATTCCTTCACATAACATCACTGCACTCTCTTGGCTCCAAGCCATTGCCTCCCCCTAAATGCAGTCTCTGTGTCACAGGAAAAATGGTTCTGTCCATGGCTATACAAGAAAAGTCCAGCCAAAGGCCACTCCATCACCTCCTCACACCCAAGATTCTTTTCCACTTCTCTTGTGGCCCATTTCCTCTTATCTCTATCTCTCTTCTCATTCAGCTCCAGGAGGATCAGCATTTGTAAGGTTTCCATCATCCAAGAAAAGGGTTAAAAATCTCAGGCTCCCACACTGCCCTGCCGGGCACCTTCTAACCGCACCTGCCCCTTCTCAGCCAGCTGCTATCCAATTTCAAGGTGGCACGGGCACAGGCTCTACAGACACGGGCACAGGCTCTCTCCCTCTCTGTCTCTCTCTGGGGATGGCTGCCCGATGCCTCTCGGTGCTCCTCCACCCTTCCATCCTCAGGCCCAGGCCTACCTCACCGGGCCTCATGGCTTCCCCGCCCAGCCCACAGCCGCCAGGCAGGGCAGCTCTGACCGGTTTCCCTGCTGGAACCCATGAGAGAATTCCCCTGGGAGTTCTCTGCTTTTAACCCCCCGTGTTCTCAGAGGTATCCACGTCCCCAGTGGGCACACCAGGTGCCAATATTCAAATCTGAGCACCTACTGGTTTGACCACAGCATCCCAAAGAACTCACTTCCTCTCAAGCCGGGACACCAGCAGAACAGGATGTTTCTCAGCATTCCAGTCCCAGCAATGGGAGCAGCTAACACCTGGCTGAGATGGATGGAGAGAGCAGCACTAAAGGCTGCCCAAGCCTTCAGTGATGTCTCTTTGATAACAGTCACACAAGCTCCCACCAGAGACACCGAGTCTGGGAACAAGGCAGTATTTCACCTTGCACTTCTTCTGACTCATATCCATGAGCTTGCTCAACAGCTTATGGTTTTTCCCTGGGGTTCTACACAATAGGCCTTTTTTTTTGCTTTCTGGGCTAGATAAACTGGGAAAAAAAGGTGGCCATTGCATAATTAATGCAGAATCACGTGCCATCACACACCTTAGCTCAAGATATGATAAAATGCTTTACTTTGTTCATTTTCAGAGACAGAACTGGCCTTAAAACACAAGAGAAGATACCAAGCCACTGTGATGACATACTGTTGTTAATAAAGTGTTCATTTTAATTTTTTTTCATTTTCCGTTCTAAAAGAAAAGATCAGCAGATATATCTTTCAACAAAACAAAATAATTCTTCATTAAAAAATCTTCCATGGATAGTTTCCAGCATATCTAACAAGGCATAGAGTGGTAGAGTTGGTAATCATAGAGATGAAGAGTACAAGTAGGTATTTATAGACACTCCTCCTAGATAGTAACTTTACTTATTTTACTGATTCATCTTGCTATCATGCAAGGGGATTTTTTCAATGCTAAAAATCAACATTTTATCAAAAGAGTAAGATACTGGGTATAGTCAAGTAGCCAAAATGTTTTCCTATAAAAATCTAGAATTTCAACTACATACTTGGCAGTTCGGATTTCATTTTAACTCAGTTTTGATGCTCTCCACAGGATCATAGCCAAGTGCTAAATTTCATATTGCACACCAAGTTTTTTGAGGCAGTCATCATGAGGAAATCCAGCATTGTCAATTCTTTAATTTTATAAATGGTTACGGACTATGCAGCTTGGATTGGTTTTCCTGATTTGACTCCCCTCCCCAAGGACTACATAAATGAAACAAACCTTCAGGCTACATTTATGTTGCATCCGTTTTCCTTTTCTAAATGCCAAGTCTCTGATTAATTTCATTTTATGCAAAATGTGAACATGAAACACAAAGACCGTTTAATCCACCACACACACAAAAAAAGTTTAAAAAAAAAATAAATGTAAGCCATGAATACTCCTGAAATGAAAGGCACATCTTGGAGTTTCTTTTTTAATGCAAAATATAAAGCAGTCTAGCAAATAAATAAGCTGCTATTCTACCTGTAACTCTGGCCTATCAGAAAATTTTAAATTACTGTAATACAACCATGAGTCACCAGAAAGAACTAAATCTTTTGCTGAAATACATTCAGTCATGTCACTCTTTCAAGGGTGAACCCTGAGCTCTAGAAGTTAAATTTTCCACAGTGCCAAAAAGATATTTAAGCCTTCAACTGGAAGAATTGAAAAAGAAAGATCAGAGATTTAAAGTCTCATCTCACATGAGCACTTTGACTACCGATTGGTTACCACTGGAAGAATCAACCTATTCCCAAGTCCCTTTTTAAGGATGACTAGCAGAAACTCTTTGGAAGTCATTAAATGAAAAACTTTACAATCCCTGAAAGTGTCTGATAATGACAAAATTGACTTCTAGATAGCTTTGCTCATATAATTAACTATATTCAGAGGGAGGTGTCTTCACAGATATCTCTATATCCATTTTAAAATAATGTTTAGCTCAGTGAAATAAATCTATTTTTAATCAGCAATGTTTTAAAAGCTAAATTAGAGCCAGAGTATGTAATGAAGAGATAAAACTCTCTGAATAAGAATCAAAATTAATACAAAGAAATTAAGTTTAATTGCTTGAGGAGAGGGAACTATCTAACTTTATGAGATAGTTACAAAAGGCAAATTACAGTAGTTGCACAGAACTCTTTCTCAGAACCTGCTTTTCTTCTAATCTCAAATTTTCTGAGGACCCAAAGCAGAATTTCTCTAAATTTTCAGGCAACACATAAAACCTGATCCCTCCAGGTCAGATTTGACAGAATTATTTAATTTAGCAATTATTATCTACTTTCCCAAGCATTGAAAATGCTGCTACAGGGTGCTCACAAGTAGCATAAATCAATTTAGGAAGTCTGTTAAACACCAGCACCTTTCCAATTACCCACTAGAAGCAGCAAGGCTCTCCTTGAAAGGTACACAAATGTTCCTCTAAGCACACCATGACAGGCTAATTCTTTGTTTGTAATAAAGCTCTAATGTATATCTATGGATGACTGTTTACAATTTATATTGGATATGTACTGCCTTAGACCTTTGTCTTACTAAGTGTGAAAAATGTGTATTTTGTTATTGGCTTTTTGCAAATATTAAAATGAATATTATATGGGTTATGTTAGAAAGTGATGCTGTATTAATTCTCTTAAGTAGTGTGCTAAATATAGTTTTAGGTTATAACATATTGTTAAAATAGAATCTAGGCTATGTAAGATACTTTTTTTGGAAAGAGAGGACTGGCAGTGAGATAGCAGCCACAGGACACCTGAATCTTTCAGAGAAAGGGAATTTATTGCTCCATTATCAGGAGAAACGAAATTCTTCCCACCTGCTCAGCCCTGAAGAGCTGTCAGGATTGAGAGGAAGAAGCTGACACTGCCCAGACAGAATCCTGTGTTTGAATGGAATTTATGCATCATGAATGAGGTGTATGGATATACAACAGGCTGTTGCTTTTAAGGGCTAATCCTCTGTTAACGTGGGGCCTTTTTTGGGCTTATTTTGCCCAGAAAGAGGTACCCAGACTGTCTGTAACTCTTGGTTTTTATTGTCTCATATTGTCCTAATCCAAACTGTCCAAATTATTATTACTCTAATTATATTGCTATTTTTATAACCATTTTATTACTATTAAACTTTTTTAAATGTTAAAAACAAGTGATTGGCGTTTTTCACACTAAGAATTCGTAGAAGTTAAAAAGTCCCTGTTCTGAACATCATAGTGTTGAATCATAGAGGATGACTGGATCCAAACCCCACTGAAAGTATCAGGAAACTGATACTTAGGAGGTGTTGAGTCCTGAGAGCAATGCAAGGTGTGAATGCATGAGCTCTCCTCAGGTAAAAACCCAGCAGGTGCCACCTCTGGATGCTCTGAATTGGGCTCTGAATCAGCAGCTGACACCCTGCTGACACTGCAAGGCAGGATCTGTCACCACAGTTACGCCCCACAAAGCTCCTCTGACAAATTCTGAGTTACACCTTCAGCTCAGCTGGGAACCAGCACCCTGAACTTAATATTCCGTTCCATGTAGGCTTTGCTTCCATTTGAAAAATGAATTTCTATTCAGGCAGCCTGGCTGCTGCCTTTGCAACTTATTACAACAACAGCTCTTGCACTGTCTGAATACACAGAGTCTTGTTCTGCCAGCAGCTTCACAACTTCATGATCAAATAAATTAATCCAGATCACAGTGCCATTATTCAGAGCCACAGCTCAGCCTTTTTACCAGCAGGGCAGAATCTCAGTCTCACAGCTCTGACCGTGATCACCAGTCAGCCCCTCTCAGCTGGTCTGCCAAACCAAATCCCCACTGCACTGGGTTAGACACCAAAGCATTGCCTGCAGCCTGAGACAACATCTCCTCACAGAGCCAAAATTAAACTTCAGGGAACAGCAACTGGGAGGGAACTAAGGGAACTTCACTGTCATTGCAGAAACTCACACAGACTCTGCCACACCACAGGAACCAGCTGCACCTTAAATCCCAGCTGGAAAGATGGGAGAAAGGAGGATACAGTGAACACTCAAATGAATCAAATGTCTGCATTCAGTTCTTCTAAAATTGAACTGTTTTGCCTCAAAGGAATCTGTAATCCCACAAAATCAGAATATAAGGTGTTCTCAAAACCTTTCAGACAAAAAATATCTCATTTTCAGTCAGCATGAACACTACAGATACATTAGTATGGATTAACCTTAAAGTATCAACAAAACAAGAAAAGAGAACAGATTTTCAAAACACTGCTTCTGTGATAAAGTAGATATTGATAAATTTATACCTGGAGAGACAGGTACTTTCACAAATTAATTTATTTTCCATAGCTTTTGTTTCTCTGCATAATCACATATTTCTTTCATTAGGGTTTATCCTTTTCCCATTTTAAATCTTTTTTTCTGCCTTCCTCCTCTTTCCCCAATGTCTAAACAAGAAGGGAGATTTCTCTACCACTTGAGAAAGAGACAATACTGGAATAAACTGCTGACAACATGAATTAAACTCATAGGTTTTCTTTGACATATTTCTAGGCAAAATATTAAAAGCATAAGAAAAGTATCAGTGATCTGAAAAGGAAGGGAAAACACTAGAACTAAAATGAAGTTAAAACACAATTACTTCATTTTCTTTTCCCATAACCTCAGCAGATAATTGATATTGCCAATTTAAAAGCTTAAAAAATTTTACATTTTCCTCTGTTTATTACTGCAGTAATCCATTTGAAGGAGTCTGCCTAATTTTAAATAAAACATACAAAGTCTTGCCTTGGGCTTTTTTTTTCTGCAAGGAACTGGGGATATCTATTCCAGTAGCCTGAGGACTCCAAAACTTTCATACAGCTATATTTCTGCCCAACCTCTAAATCCATGTGAGGAAGATCCTAAGGGACTCTAGTAAGGAATAGCATACCTGCCACATGAAATACACTTACCAGCACTTGGTGCACTATGACCAGTCTACTGGAAAGCTTATTTATTTTGATTTCAAACCTGCAACTCAAAACTTGATGAGAAAACTCCCAAACTTACTTTCCTTCTTCCTCTGCAATTTTGAAGAAATTAATTTGCATGAGTTTTAAGGTTTTGATGATGCTGGCCAAATTACTCCATGGGATGTAAAGCACATGGTGAAAGTGTGCCATGGTAACACAGCCCTGTGGGACCATTCAGGAAAGGAACAGGTGCCCCTAATTTACCCATTTATTGCTGTTTTCCTGCCCAGCGAACTGCATCAGTGCCAGGGCAGTGTAACCTGTGTCCTACAGCTCATTTCCTTGGCTGCTTTAGACACACACTAGACATGGATTCACCACAGAAGATACTCCCAGGTTCACTGAGGGTTTGCTTTCACTCTGGAGTGGCAACCACCTCTGCAACTCCCTGAAGTACTAATTGCTGAATGCCAGGAGAATATTTCAGGGAAGCTGATGTTCAACACCTCTTTTTTCTTTTCTTTCCTCCATATACAGGCTGCTGCCAGAGACAGGACAACCCAGCAGAAAAACCATTCCTATGAGTAGCTCCATATTCATTATATAATACATACGTTATACCATGATTTATGCACTGTACAGTGCAGTGCTCATTACACAACACATGTCTTACATAACACAGTGGCAACTCCTGAAGCAGGTAATTATGCAATGTGACTTATTAACCAAAATCTGTGCAGCAAACTGATCCTATGAGATATGTGTGGTTAGGCATTTTAATAAAGTAAGAGAGTAAAAAGAAACTTGGGAAGAGAATCTTGATCTGCTTCTGCTTGGTAATCAACACATTTTTTGACTCCAGGGGTCAGATATGCAAAATCTGTAGCTGAAGTCCCAGATATTTTCATCAAGAGAAGTCTGGCCAGAGAAACACAAGCCCCTTTGTTTCTCATGTAATGCTGGTCATGCAGAAATGAAACATCACTTGTAGGTATTTGCAGGACTTAATTCAGAATAGTAACCTTGTAGTTTTGTGCAATGGCCTGAAAGAGGCTAAATAAAAATGCACATGCTTTCATCACTTTATCTGAAATGGGAGACCTGTGAAACGTTGAAGAAATGAGTTACTACATTGAATTAAATGTAGTCGTATCTCTGTTACTCTGAATTTTAGTGAGAGGGAAAGGATTAACTGTTCATAACAGTGAGATATTTATTGATGGGAGCCTTAGTAACGAAGCAAAACAAACAGATCTCTTTCCAGTTTTACACAAGATATCCTTTTGGATGTCTGTCTTGGTGAAGAAGAAAGTCTTTCTTTCACCCTTTGCCAAAAGGTGAGAGTATGACAGGTATTAAAGAGGGTAATTAATACAACACTCGTTTGTGCCTTACATTGTTTGGAAGGTAAAATGTAAGGGCATGTCAGAAAAAGAGGTCAGCTGTAATCTGGGAGGGAGGAACTGATCTGCAGCATGAGCTGTGGTGTTTGAGATGACAGAGATTACTACATTAATCTGAGTGAGCTGCCTGCAGTGCCTGCAGCTGCCAGAACAGCCATCGAGGGGCTCCTGCAGATTAATGCTCCCACAGGAGCAGGGAGAGGCACTCAGCACAGCTCATCACCTCACAAGGAGTGCCACTGGCAGCATAAATAAGATAGATTCCCAAGCCAGGTACATCTTACTGAATTTCTGTGTCACTCTGGCATGCTAGCGTTCAGCGACTCGCTTTTGTGCCTTGCTGCACACAACGCTCCCTGGCTCCAAAGAGAAGCTTAGTAACAACCTCTTAAGGATGCAAATGTGAGATACCTCTTGTTTTTCAAGGGAAAACACCTCCTACTTGAAGAGGAGCCCTCTCCTGAATAAACATCCTTGTGGAAATCCCAAGGCTGCTGTTGCTGAACCAACAGCAGCGCCCTTCAGAGCTGGTGTGCCAGTGAACCTTCCCTGCCTCCATGAGCTAAGAAATGCACAGAGCCAAACACCCCCAGGAAGGGCAGTCACACACACAAATGTGCAGCTTGAGTTGGATAAATAGCTTTCCATCCAGTGCCATTAAAAACAGTCATAAACCTCAGTTTTTATATTTCTGCAATATGCTTCATTTCCCAGTTTGGGCTTGGTTTATACATTAAAGGTTGTTTTCTCTCAGGCAAACAGAGATGACTATCAGTTTTTTCATGGGACTCCACATGCCAAACACTTTATAGCCCAGGGACTTTATTACACACATCTTCCTGCCAGAATGTGAAATTACTGATCCAAGCTTTCTTTTATTTTTTCTGCACTCACCAACCTCCATCTGAAAGAAATCCAACTTGACAGTGCTTTTCTATATTCAGTTTTCTCTAGGATCCAAGTTCCTTGGATCCCATATTCCAGCTGGGGTTTAGTTTTAGTCCAGATGACATTTGTATTGAGAGTCACAATTTGCAAGAGAGCTGGATCTAGTGTTTACTGTGGTTGGCATTAATTTCTCAGTGCAGCTGACAGTCCAGAATTTTGTGTGGCACAGGACCATTTCTGAGGACAGTGGAGGATTGCATTAATTGATGAGAACAGACACCTGATGAACCACTGGGGTTAAAAGGGCTGAAATTCATTCACATTCTGTTCAGGTTCAAACCTTTCATTGCCACACTTCCCAGCAAAATATCATAATGGAATCTTCCCTGCTAGCCTAGGTTCTCATTATTATATTTTTTTTCAAAACTTATTCTTTACCTCTCACTGCAGAGACAACCAGAAAAGTTTGGGGTTTTTTTCTGTGAAAGATGATCATGAATTTTTCTCTTCAAAACATAGAGGGACTTTAAAACAGAACATGTAAACTGATAGAACTGTCAACTTCAAAGGACAGATGAATCCTATATTGCCCCAAGAAAGACTACCTCAGGTGAATTCCCTTTAAAATATCCTTATATCTGAATGTGTCTTTGAAAATGTTTTGATAAGCAGAGCAGGGTGAGGATACAACAGATAACTTTCCTCTCCTGAGTTATGAGGACTGGTCTTGCCTGCTGGTATCTCAAAGAAAGAAACTTTTCAGGCCCAATTTTAACCATTACAGAGCAAAGTAGCTGAGGTGAACACGGGGCAAGCTTGCCTGACTGCCTCTAAGTCACACAAGAGCTTGTATTCCTTTGGAACTGCTAAAATCAGCTTTGCCCTGGTGTTGCCATGGGGGCTGCAAGACAATTATGAGATACACCCATGATTCAGGGGAAGGCACCAAGGCCTGGAAAGCCCCAAGAATGTATTCAATAACCTGGATTGCTCAACAGCTTCTTACATTCCTATGTACCATCTCTCCACAGGCATAATGGAGAGAAGGGCAGCTTCCATCAGTGTTCTCAGAGGCCTGGATTTCTGGGGCAAGACACAGGAAAAGCCTGGGTGGCTGCTCCACTGCTGTGAGTGCAGAGCCTTACCTGGCACAGAGCAGAACCTAATTCTGGAAAACTACACAGAGCATGGTGAGAGCCCATTCTAAGTGAGTAGCAAATAACTGTGGAGTGAAAGGTTTTAAATGTATTCGCTCAAAGTGAGGTTATAACTGATGCTTGCCACATAAATTCACAAAGTGAGTAACACTTCAAAAATTCATCAAAAATATGTTATTAATTTATTTTGATGAATATTTATCCTATACACAAAAATCTATATTATAGTAGTTAAGATATACTGGTTGAAATGAATTAAAACCAATACCAGTTGATTACTATCTTAATCTAAGCCAGTTAAGGATTTTGTATCATCCATTTTATTACAGACATCTGGATTTAACAAAGCTGTTGTCAGAGGCACTAAAATACTTTTCACCTTTCATGAAGAGATGTTTTAGTAATAAATCAGACTCAAGGATACAAAGAGTACACATGAAATATAGCCTTTTGCATCCATGGAACTGTCCTGTGGCCACTTGTTCAGAACACTGATGCTGCTCTAGAAAAAAACCCAACCAATAAATTCCCTATCTTTTGCAATCTAAGCCTATTTTAACTCTTTTTACAGAGAAACTGGGGTGAACATTTTGTGTCTGAACTGACAGGTCAGAGTAGTGGTTGGTATCCAAGTAAATGGCAAAGGAAATGATGCATAAAGAAGAAAATTGTAATGCAGCCATAGATCACTTCTGACACTTTCAATTAAGGCTTTGTTTGGTTAAGCACTTAGAAGTTTTAATGAGTAGTTTTGCAAAAAATTAATTAAAATATTTCCACTTAAGTTGCCTGACTTCACAAAAACTCCCCCAAAAGCCTAAAACACCACATTTGTATTTGATTGTTTTCATACATTTTACTTTCAGATAACTGCACTCCAGAGCATTACTAAACTCTGATGCCAAATCCTTTGCAAACTAAACTCTGCACAGAGTTCTTTTTATTAGGAACATTTGCATGTCAAGATTCTTAAATTTGCATTATTAACATATTTTTAAATAATTCTATTTCATGAAGGAAGGATTATTCCGTCCATAGAAATGCATCTAGTGAGAACTGAAAATCTCTCCCTAATTAAAGCACAACATAAGTAAATCCCTAGGGTGAACTCCAGCATGGCAGTTTTGTGTGGTAATGCTCTCCTTCCTGGAATTTACTGAGAATGTGTGTTGCTATGATAGAGGAAAAACATCAGCATATTTGTTCATACTCATTTTACAGCCCTGCTTGTAAAACCACTGCATCTCTGAACGTGCCACTGTGAAAACTTCTGTCTTTCCTTGCAAAATAACTTTCATTCCTGCTGCTCTTGAATTTATCAATTACCTTCCCACTGGAAGCTGCTGGGGGGAGTGGGAAGGTAAAACACATTTTTATTTTTATATATTCTTGGATGCATCAGCCAGGTAGAATCCTTTCCCAATCAAAGACTGGTTTGATGAGAGCCACCAGGAATGAAAATCAGCACAAATTACAGAGCTTGAAATAACTTTGCTTCAGAAAAGAAAAACAAATCTATCCCAAACGTGCTACACACAGCAGGGCTGACAATCCAGTTCATACTGCAGCATCTCACGCTGCATTTCCTTGCCTTGGAGCCCACCAGTATTGACAGTATCAGCCAGAACACTGGGAAAAGCTCTTTTTTTCAAAATGTGCAATTATTGTATTTCAAGGGCAGATTTTACACGAAAGAAAACAACACAACTTGCAGACAACCACTCCTAAGGAGTGGTTCACTATTTCAGTGTTTACAAACACTATTTCTTTCAATAAAGCTCAATGTTCCTCTTGAACTTGCTCAGGAAATTTACCCAGGTTCCACTTCCTCGTAAGACAGGAGATTTGAGTCATAACATAAATATTCCAACAGTTTTGCACTTCTTATTAAACAGCAATACATTTCTACACCATCTAAAACAAGAGTAATGGAGTACCTCTTCTCACAAAAATGAAATATGCTTTAAAAACAATGACTTTGCTTTTATTCATTACAAGAAAACCTTTAAAACAGTTTAAATAGTGACCTGTGTTATCATACTTTTTAATTTAACTCCTTTTACTATTTCTCCTTTTATTATTTAACTCCTTTTATTATTTCTCAAACACATCCTGGAGAATGTGCTTGTTGAAAAGGGCAGGAATGTGCCTTTTCCCATTGAGAAATCTCAGTCATAGAGAAGTGCTAAATTACTTTGCAAAATCATAGATGTTAATATCTAGTGGGCAATTAATTTAATTTCCCAAGAAGCCTGTTCCCTGACTAAATTAATGTGCATGCATTTATGTTGTGTTGGACACTCCTCTGGTCTGTGCTCTTAATCAGAATTAAACACAAGCTAAAGCCAAGGAGAAAAGGGCCTCTCTCTCCCTGTTTAACAGCTTGATGCTGTTAGTGCCATCACAGCTATTATGGACAAATAGCATGATTCATATTTCAGAGGCCCTGAGTGCTTCTGGGAAAGGAGAGAATGGCACCAGGAACAAAAAACAAAAAAAAGGAGGAAAACACTTTAAAATGTTCACAGCTTTCACTTTGGACAGCACAAAGTTTTCACAGGAGACAGGGCCACTTTCTCTGCTTCCATTTTCATTCTCAGGAACAAATATTACAGAATTAATTCCTCCCCTAACTTCCAGCAAGGTTGATTCTGACAGGACACTGGTGCTTGCTTGGAAAGCAGACAGATGCAGTGGAAATCATCTTCTAAGTCTACAAAATTTCTACAACCATCTCCAAGAACTTGCTCTGTTTGGTGCTCTCTCTCCCAAACAGCCTTCCAAATCAACCATCAATGTGTTACCTTTGTGCTCTCAGAGACCGATTTCATCTCTGTAACAATGCCTTCACTCAGCTTTGAAAGATCATTAATGAAGGCAGCTATTACAGCATCAACCCCAGAAATGCCATTAAAATATATCTATACATTTATTCATGCATAAAGGTTAACATTGAAACTCTTATTACCACAGTGTGCTGCTTTTCTAGTCAGAAACTTTTTAGAAATATTTAAAAACTTACTTGCTTAAGAGCTGCCGACAGAGAGAGTTCATGATCACTTTTTATTTACTTCTCAATGAAGTCCAGAATTCCAACTACATGGTATAATTTTGTGTCCTTTTCCCTCCATTTAAGATAGCTTCCCAGACTAACATATCACACCATATTTCCTATTTCTGGGATGTATATTTAAAACAGCTTATTCACCATCAGTGCCAACATGCTGACACACCACAATATTTTTTTGCATGAAAAACACTACTTTGTCCCTTGCATTTATGCAACTAAGCAAGTTTAGGGTTTTTTTTTAAAGCAGAATTTTTGCTCCTTCCTATTTCTCACAGAAATCTATTCTAAAACTTACCCAGCACAGCAATTCTATTTTAGTTGATGCTACTCAGAGACCACCAGGCTAAGCAATGCCAAGCTTTGGGCAAGTGAAGAACAGCTCACAGCAGCAGTGCAGGCTGGAGCTCTTGAAGACTCAATAAAACATTGCTTTCTAATATCCCTATGTGCAAAAATACAGCCACACCTTAATTACCTTCACTCTGTTTAAACAGAGCTCCATCTATTATCATAACTGCTTCTTATATCTATTTCTGCTAGCTGAAATCCCCACAGTGACACTGAGTGACACTGAGTGGGCTGCTGCTCATGTTTGAAGAAGGTTCCTGGGTGGCTGTGTGGGACTGGGCTCCTTTTGGAAAGATCACTGGGGTGGTCCCTAACCCAAATAAAGCTTGTCCCTCCCATCAGCCACACCTGCAGAGCCAGCTGTGCCCACCTCCCAGATACCCCAGGGTGTGGTGCTGTGTGCCAGGCTTTCTGGGAGGGATTCAGCTGCACTTCTGTCCTTAACCCCGAGCTGCTGGGGAAGATGAGACAGGAAAGCCTTGTAGATATGATTGTCTGGCAAAAGAGTTTGACAATATGGAAACTATAAGTGAGATTGAAATGAAAGCAAACTTTGAGATCCTTCAGTTACTGAACAACTGGAAAACAATGGTGTGGCCGGCTGAAGGTGATCCCCTTTTGATGGAACAATTCCCTCTGCTTGCAGACAGGCCCAAGGCTCAGAGCAGACCCCACTGGCTGGGCAGAAGGGCCCAAAGAGGAGTTTTTAGGGTTTCAAATGTAACACAGTATGGTAATGTAATGATTCTTATAGGCTGTATGTAAATGCTATAGGATTTGTATACTGAACTAGATTGGTTAGTGAGAATTAGAATATTCAGCACAGAAGAAGATTTATTGTATTGTAATGGGATCCTCACTCTCTTACCCTTTCATCTTCTTTACCACTCTCTCTCTCAGGCCTGCTCCGAGCTGTGCCTGGCAGCTCCAGCAGGGCCCTGCACCCAGGCCCTGTGCAATAAACCCCAAATTCCAAAAGGCCCCTGCACCCAGGCCCTGCGCAATAAACCCCAAATTCCAAAAGGCCCCTGCACCCAGGCCCTGCGCAATAAACCCCAAATTCCAAAAGGCCCCTGCACCCGGGCCCTTTGCAATAAACCCCAAGTTCCTGACCTGGCTGCAGAGATCTCTGGTGTCCGTCTGTCCTGACTGTCCTACCCCGAGCCACTGTCATCACCCTGCTGAGGTGGCAGTGCTGATCACCCCTGCAAGGGGCTCAGAGCTCCAGGCAGAGCAGCCTGGCAGGTGACACTCGAGACAGAGGCCATCCAAAATAGGTTTACAGCTCACTGAACTAAGGGGATCAAAACTTTCTATGGAAATCAGAGTTCTGACACCTCTGAGCTGTTTCCAGATTCCCAACAGCTGAATTGCCATTCTGGAATTACTCAGTGGCAAGCAACCTCAGTAGCCTCCATCCCACACAAATTTTGTGGGAATTTGTGTCTTACTGTCCAACAGGAGTCTCATTTGTCCCCCTCCTCACCCTCTTGGACAACCACAGCCCTTTGCTTTGGAAAATGAACAGTTCCACAGAAGTCATCAACACAGCTCACATGCTCAGGGTCTACCTTTTTTGTAGGGCTTTTTTTTTTTTTCCTTTCTTTTTTTCTCATAAAAGAACCACATCTGGAGAAAAAAGAATCATGAAACTAAACTGGAGAGTTGCTTGCTATTGCAAAAATATTAAGAGAAAGTTAATCCACTCAACCAACACTAAGTTGCATGTGGATTCTGATATAAGGGACAGATGGAAAATAGCTGCCATTTGTTAATGACTTAAATTGCAACTATAAACTGACATGGCTCTCACACAAGTGTCAAGATTATTATTCAATATTACAAAAAAAAGTCTGAAGGAGTTTCCATGCTCAAAACAGCTCCAGCCAAAGCCACTCTTAGGAAGAAAACCAGTGCTCATCTGAAATGCACCTGACTGGCCTCCAGTTAAACTGTTGCTACTCCGTGCTGATTTCCCTCCACAGACAGACTCTCATTCCACTGGGAAAACTCTGCACACTATGTCCAAAATTAGAGCAAAGTGGGCAATGTTATTGCTAAGAGGCTAAAATGCATTAAAGAAAAAAAAAAAAGAAAAAAAAAAAAGAAAAAGAAAAAAAAAAGAAAAAAAAAAAGAAAAAAAAAGAAAAAAAAAGAAAAAAAAAGAAAAAAAAAGAAAAAAAAAGAAAAAAAAGAAAAAAAAAGAAAAAAAAAAGAAAAAAAGAAAAAAAAAAGAAAAAAAAGAAAAAAAAAAGAAAAAAAAAGAAAAAAAAAAGAAAAAAAGAAAAAAAAAGAAAAAAAAGAAAAAAAAAAAGAAAAAAAAGAAAAAAAAAGTAAACTGTACCTAGAGCAAAACTCAAACAGCTCTTTTCAGAGAAAACTTTCATATCTAGTTCAATCCTGCTCAGCAAATACTGGCTGACAAAAAAAGCCAGGAAAGCATTGCTAAATTATGAGGAAAACTCTCAGTACCCTAATTGTGGAAAAGGAGATATAACTTTCTTAAAATAATCTATTTTCTTTTAGAATAAGGAATAAATTAAAGTAATACTTGGCTCAGTTTTATTAAAAGCATTCATTAGCTTTCTCTGAAACACAGACTTGGGCAAAACTTATTTTCCCACTATTTTACCATTTATTTGACCACCCAAGTTTTCACTTGTTTAGATTATGTCTAAACATCTTCCTTAGTTTGTATTGCCCAAGATGTCTCTGAGATCTGCCCTCTGGGACACAATCCCCTATTCTGCTGCAAAATAAGCATGTAACCCCCAGCTTCCCGCTGTGCTGCTGTGATGTGTGAGTCTGATCAGCATTGCCCTCTGGTTCTAGTAAGATTTTCACTCCCCAGTGCACAGGGCAGCATAAATCAAGTGGCTGAACCAAGCAGGTGCTTTCACTTCATCAGCTTCCAGGGGCCCAGCAAAAGGCAAACTCCTCTGCAGCTCTGCCTGCCCTGCACACAGTGAGCTCCTTATCCCTGCCTGGGGCTGGGTACAGATCCCCAACAGGACAGGACTGCTGGGAATGTGCCCTGAGCTGTTTGATTTTCCAGCATCACTCTCATTCCATGGCTATGACAATGTGAAGATGCCCTCAGCTCACATCCCAGGCAGCAGACCAAGAACTCAGTGTTACAACTCACTTTATAAGCTTTTTGACCAATCACACACAGCAAAAGCACATTGACAGTAGTTCTATCCAACCACTATAAGCACAGGTACCTTTGGTTAAACAATGCTTGCCTATTTTGAATACAATACCTGCTTGTAAGCCTTAAAGCACAATGCACAGAGCTCCATTATTAAGCCTAGAACTTCCCAATATCTCACCAGATATTCTTTGCTGTAGCTTAGGGAGTTATTCTAGACAAGCATTAATACACAGACCATTGTTCTATTTGTTCTTACTTTTCTACTTCTTACACAATTTTTCTGCTGACCAATCTCATGGCTACTGCTTAGCTCCCATCCCAGTTCTGCTGTCTCTGAGGCCTGCCTTTTGCAGCTTTCCCAAAACCCTCTGGTTTTATGGATTCCCACACTCCTGAGCTCCTGGGACACAGGGCCCTGGCAGTGCCTCCTTTAACAGAGCTGGAAAGGCTCACAGGCAACACAGCAAACACCAGCACAGATCTAGGACACGGGTACAGCCACCAAAATATTTGGCTCCTGTTCATTTTTCATTCTTGTAATGAACTTTCTCACACACTTTATTTAAATAACTCATTGTTTTGCATTATTTTATAGAAGAGGAGAAATTTGATGGACTGTTGGTTTTGTCCAGTGTCACTGGAGAGGTGGCACTGTCACCCTCCAATCCACTGTCACTTTTGGAAATCTATAAATGTTGAAGTCAGAAATTAAAAAGTCTCTCTTTTACCTTGAAAAGAGCAGCATGCCTGCGTCGTGTTATTTTGTGTCCTATAGTAACACTCTCCCATGTTCACAATACAAACAATTAAGCAATAATGCAAAAATACACCCATGGAATGTGAATTAAGGCCTCCTCCAATTAAGAGGGTGATCTCTTTAGATGGCAATTTGTAATTTCACTCTCCTAGCTGTGCCCTGACAGACATGGCTCGCTGCACCTTCCAAAGCTGAATTAGGCAGTTCATCTAAAAGGAGAGAAAATTGAAATTGGCCAGCAGGGTTGCTTCTGATGATTCCACCTCAATTAGACAGAATTATTTCAGATCCTAGCACCACAGTGTGAAGATGCAGATCTCAGCTAAGCTCCCTGGGTTCCCTTGGGGGAACTCCCACATTTTTGGGGCATGCAGGCTCCATGCACGGGTGTCCTAAGGAAAGTTTCTCTTGGGATGTGCAGCCTGCAGGAAGCTGGCTCCCACCCATGGATGGCAGATGGTACCATCAGAGCAGCACAGCTGTACTGTAAGTAATTCCTGCACTCAGGGAATTATTGGGAGCCACTGCCTCAGCAATGAAAATGACAGAGGCCATAGAAAGGCAGCAGTGGTGGGACTGCACGGCCTGATCCCCTCTGAATTCACACATTCCTGCTGAATCCACCAAGTGGTGGCTGGCCCTGGGCTGAGAGGACTTGCACAACCTGTCCTTGATCCTTCCAGCACCTCACAGAGCACCACCTCCTGCACAGCAGCCCCAAATCCAGCCTGTGCACTCAGCTGGTGCATCTGCAATGCCACCCTACCCATCTTGTAGGAATCCAGGCAGCCCATGTGCACAGAGAAGACTCCCCCAGTGACACATGGGGAATTTCCACATACTTTAGCCTGTAAAACAGCAATGATGTTGTCAGGCGTTTGGGATACACCTGGATAAAACCATTAAAATACAGGTACAAATGAACAGGCTAAAAGCAATTTGCCAGTATAACAGAAAGTAATGCAAGCTTTTACTTCACACCACAAAATATATGTGCTGTATCAGTACACTTTCAGAAATTGTTAGGTCTGCTCTTTTCATGGTAATTAAGTATTATTTAATAATGGTTAAACTACAACGCAAATATCACCATTTCAAAAGGAAAATAAGCAAAACACAAGGAACGAAAGAAAGAAAAACCCAACCTTGCTTAAGGGACATCTAGTCCTAGATCAAGGCTGAACACAGTGCATTATTTCCAAGGAATTATCAGCCTTGAAGCCAGTAGGAAATGTGATTCTGTCCACCGAGAGGAGGGCTGGGCTGTGGAACACACAGGACCACTGAACTCCAGGTTTGTGCTCAGCTGGAGAAGCCTGCGCACACAAGAGTTTAGAGGGGGGAAGAACAGAGCTGCTGAAGCATTAATGATAATTGGGGGTATAATCACCTTTTCCAGAGGGTTCTGATTGACTTACACTGTTTTTCAAAGGAACTCAGTCATTGTGAGAGGCCAGGGACAGGTACACAGGCAAGTCCAGCCACACATCCTCAGCACATGCATTAAGCCAACCAAAACTCAGACCAGCAAAGCACAAGAGGAAAAAGCAAGAGAGCAAGAGCTGTCCAGAGTTTGTTTGCTGCACCTTTGTTACTATGATATTTTCTGAAAAATTTTCTTCGCCCAGGATTTTTTCCTAAGAAGCTTTAGAGAAAAATGGAAACAATAATTATCTGATGGCTGCTCCTGTGTTTGCTGCTTTGGAATGTGGCTTGGGCATTGTTTACCAACAGGTGAATGTTTGATTGGTTCCATGTGAATTGGTTTTAATTAATGACCAATCACAGCCAGCTGTGTCAGGCTCTCTGAGTGAGTCATGAGTTTTTATTATTTCACTCTTGTTTAGCTTTCAAATGTATCCCTTCTCTTTCTTTAGTATAGTTTAGTATAGCATTCTTTTAATATAATATAATATCATAAAATAATAAATCAGCCTTCTGAAAACAAAGTCAAATTCTCATCTCTCATCCCGTCCTGGGAGCCCTCACAAACACCACACACCTTCTACTATTAAAAAAAAAAAAGCTACAGAAAGATTCCATGTATTGCAATGGAGGCAGTCCTGCATCTCTCCTCTTTACTTCTACTGCCTAAACTTGTCTTACTGTGGGTTTTCAACCTCAAAACACCTTATTACTTTCAAATTTACAAACAGGTCACAGAAGTCTCTATCTGCAGCACAAATCAATTAGTCCACTATTTTGATGGAGTTAAAAACACTCAAGAAGCACATCTTCTCTTCCAAAAACTGCACCACATCTCTGTATTATCAGCACACCAAATAAATAAGCATTTGCTTTGTTTATCAGGAAAAAGGACTGTCCTAACTTTTTAAGTGGTGTGGTTTTAAACGTGACTCCTGACTGGACAGCAAACACCACATTAAGAGGTTCACAGGCTTTATGAATATGGATTTTTATTTGTTTAAATAAAACCTATTTCTTGCATGGAAAAAAACAGAAGTTGTCCTCTGTAAGAGTAACTAGAACTTCAAATTTCATGTCTGCACACAACTCTGCCATCTGAAAACTGGCTGCAGTGAGAGTTAATGACCTTTTATAATATTGTGACCTACCAAAGTGATGAAAAACAGACTGCCCATTTTATGATTTTTTTTTTCATCTTTTCATTCATCCAACTCATTACATGGAAATACTCCAGTTATTCAAGGAAATACTGTCAGTTTGTTCAGTATGAAAAACATGATAGAAATATAACTTGTGTGCATCTAAGAAAATAGAATTGTTCCATCTTTTGTATTGGCAGAGGCAAGAAAAAAAATACAATTTCACCAAAGTCACAATAACTTTAAATATTTACTTGGCCAAAATCTTGAAAAGGCATTCTTGTTGGCATGCCTCGGGGATACTGGATGCTAAAACATCTCCATTATGAACTTACAAAGATTTGGACTCGATAAATTGACTCGTTCAAGGATTAATTACCCTCTCAATTCTGTCAATAACACACTTTGTCCAGAGTTAAACTCTAGTGCATATTCTTCCTAAGTGTGATATTATGTGCCTCACAGAGGTGAAATGCTGAATACTTTCCAGCAGCCTTTTCCAGACATTAACAGGTCTGGTGGAGGTCACAGCTTAGAGGAATCATGATGTAATCTAAAAAACACAACCATGAACCAAAACAACTACATCAAGGAGCTAAAGAAAATTGCTCTCATTTTGTTTCCCAATACCAGTGGCCCAAGCAAGAAGCCCCATGAAAGCCAGTTACTGTTCTGGAAAACAGAACAGGTCTAGAAATTCAGGTTTTGCTGAAGAGCTTTAGCACACACATTGCTGCTGGGTGAGCATTTGAGTGTCCCTGTGCCTCTTACAGGAAGCTGGTGTCTCACAAGGCACGTAATTCCAACTGTGGATTTACACACACCTTCCCACGTTCAGTTCTCCAGCTTTACAGAGAGTGGAAATGTCCTCAAATTACAAGTTTAAAATAATCAGATAGGTTTTTAACAATCCTTATACGCCAACAGACTAATTAATACACTGACTCTATCCTTGGATTTCACCTCCTAGTTTGAAGACTTCTTTCCCATGTGAACTGAAGAATGGATTATGGGGAGATGCACAGACACAAAAAGGCTCAAATACATTCATATGGCACCTTCACATAAATATTACAACAGCCAGCACGTAAATGGGTGGGTGATTTGTGGAGTGAGGCCAATTCTCTACACTAATTTCTGCAGCCCATTACCCACTCCTGTTTGTTATTACAATATCCAAGGCTCCCCACAGCAAGCTGAATTTGCTGTTACAAGGAATATAAAGCAAGTGCTAATGGCACACAGAGCAAGGTAAGATGCGGGTCATGAGAAGGTCAAAAGAAAGTAAAGCCTGGGGAAAAGATCAGAAAGTACAAGCTCTTTTTGGCCTCATGCTCCATCATCAGCCATTTTGAGAGCACAGTGTATGTGTGATATGTTGGTATCCACATCATCCAACCCCCCTGAAGCGCCTCATATCACAGCTGGGAATAGTCAAACCCTACAAACTGTAACCCTAAAGTCCTGTAAGAGCAACATGTCTGTTTTCTAAGAGACACTGAAGCACCTCTAGCTGATTTTCCTTCCCCCATTGCCCCTCTCAGCTTGGTGGATTAAACAGCAACTGTGTGGAAATGCAAGGGCAGCTGTGACCCTGGGCATCAGGGGCTGTTTGAGGTAAGTGCAGAAGCAGCATCCAGACACACCTGGCGCAGAGGAGCTGGGATCCAGGGTCAAACGAGGTTTCCAGGGCCAGCTGAGGTGGGGACAGGCTAACTTCTGAGTACCATAGCTGGGGAATGCTCTGGGCACCCCACCTTCCAGAGACACTGCATGTGAAAAATGTCTATTTCATGATTGCATTTTGCTGCTGGGCGAGCATCTGAGTGTCCCTGCGCCTCTCACAGGAAGCTGGTGTCTCACAAGGCACATTATTTTAACTGTGGATTTACATACATACAAAACCAAAAATTTGCAAATATTAAAATGAATATTATGTGTTATGTTAGAAAGTTATGCTGTATTAATTTTCTTAAGTAGTGTGCTAAATATAGTTTTAGGCTATTAAAAAATGCTAAAATAGAAACTATGCTATGTAAGGTACTTTTTTTTAAAGAAAGGACTGGCAGTGAGGTAGCAGCCACAGGACACCTGAATCTTTCAGAGAAAGAGAATTTATTGCTCTTTTTATCAAAGGCTTCCCACCTCACTCAGCCCTGAAGATTGAGAGGAAGAAGCTGACACTGCCCAGACAGAATCCTGTGTTTGAATGGAATTTATGCATCATGGATGAGGTGTATGGATATACAACAGGTTATTGCTTTTAAGGGTTAATCCTCTGTTGACGTGGGTCCATTTTTGGGCTTATTTTGCCCAGAAAAAGGTACCTGGACTGTCCATAACTTTGTCTCTATTGTCTCATATTGTCCTAATCCAAATTGTCCAAATTATTATTACTCTAATTATATTGCTATTTTTATAACCATTTTATTACTATTAAACTTTTAACATTCTAAAAACAAGTGATTGGCGTTTTCCACACTTCCCATGTCAGTTGTCTGGATAATCTTCTCCCAAGGAGAGAGGAAACTCATGAGGAGACTCACACACCTCAGCAGTGTGCCAGAAAAGCCCAGGGAGAGCAGAGAACAAGGGAAGAGCAAAAGAGCAAAGGGAAAACACAAGGTGGTTAAGAGAATGAGACATAAATCACACTGCAAAAAGGAAAAGGGAGGGCACACAGGAAAAAAAAAAGCTTGTGGAGATCTCAGGCACTGACCTGAGGTGCATCTTTTGCAGCTACAGCTCACTGCACCCAATTCTATGAAACAGGATGTGAAACCTTTTTACCCCTTGTCACTGCCTGCAGTGGGGACAAAGCCAGCAACAATTCTGATGCCTCCAGAAATGACAAAAGTGGGGCCCTTCAGCCATAGCAACTGCAAGCAGAGAATGACTTCTGTTTAACCTTCTTTTTTTTTTCCTTTCCTTTTTTAAATTCTTACTATGTTAAAAGAAGAGGAAAATAAAAAAGTCTTTGAGGACACCCTCCTCCCCTCCAACAAACATTCTGACAATCAAGACACCCACTGCTCTGACTGGAAAAACACTCATTAATGATTTTCTGGGTTGCAGGAGACAAAAAGATATTGCAGAAATAACTAACAGCCCAATTTAATTCCGTTGGATTAAAAAAAAAAGCATATATGGATGCAAAGGCATGCCTCTCAAAAAGCCATTATGCCTTCTGTAATTTCCTTCAAGGTTTTTGCTTTTTTAAACTATTTACTTTTCAAGACTATATGATGTAGGAAAGTAATTGCACTGGAGCCATTCTAATGGCTGGCCAGACATTAAATTCACCACAAATGAATTTACTCATTCAACTTCCTCATGGAAGGACAACAAAGCAATAACTTTAATTTATGATATTACTCCAAAATTTAACTCATTGGTACAATATAACTGATGACCTTACATTGACCCAAACCCCCCTATACCTGCAATACATTACACTTCAATTTCACGCCCAAAGGAATTTTTAAGGAGCTCTTTGTGACTGCAGGCTAAGGGCAGAAAGCCCCACTGCTCCTGACATTGCACCTCCCACACAGGAGCTCTCTAACTTCAGTCCAGTTTTATACCAGTAACTCACACTTTGCACAGGTCTTTCCAAAATTTAATCCAGATTAGGTTTGTAAATTCTGCATCAAACTCAATGACTCAACTATGTCAGGCTCTGCTTTGGAACAGAGAGCATTAAGGACTAAATTTGAATTGTAAAAAACCCACTTTTGTCATTTACTTTGATCATTAAAAATTAGTCTTCAATCTGAATTTACTTACTCTAAGGTTAAAACCTTTGCATCTTGCTATGTTTCTATCTAATGAACATACAATTACTCCTCACTCATTAAACACAGGCAAAGGACAGTAAAACCAGCTTTTAATCTGGTTGGTTTTGTTTGTTTTTTTAAATTAAACAATAGACTTGAAGTTTCTGACTTGAGGAGACATTTCTAGTCACGGTGTCTAACCCCTTGGTAACCTGGAACATCAACACAGCAAACAAAAACATTTGACAAAAATCAACCTTGATCTCACAGGCTCACCCTGCAGAAAAAAGCTTCACAAAGAATACCTTGCATAGGAAGCACATGGCTGTTCATGTGCCACTGGCCTGACAGCACGGATTAGGAGAAAACAAGATTAAATGAAAAGCCTCACTTGGATTTATTTTTCCCTGCTAGGATTCCAAAGCCAATGCCAGTGCTGGAAAGAAAAAACAAACTGAATTCTCTGCTGACCAATATTTCTTCAGTAAAACTGATAACTAGATTTTTATCACTGAGCATTTACATTGGGGGGGACACATGAGCCAGAAACAAAGAATCACCTCACCTAAACAAACCAGACTGCTGGCCTTTGTCAACAGCCACCTGTTAATTTTAATCAAGGACATCAGGGTGAACAGCTGATGATTTCTCTTCCTAAAAGGAACAACTGGCAGCACCTGCAAAAGTGTTAACCCAGCACCTCTTTTAAAGTAACAGATGTAATGATGCAGAACTAGCTTGAGCAAAAATTAAACTAAAAAGTAACCTAGTATCACTGTCATCTTCAGTGTAGAGGAATGTGGATATTCCCCCTGCACAGTTAGCACTGGCAATGAAACCCACCAAAATCTCTTCCTAGCAATTCAAAAATATCCCACTTTGCTTGTAGCATTTCTCATTCTAAGTGTGAGAAAATTAAAATCAAAACCTAAGGAAGGAGAGTAAAACAATGTCCATTTGCTGTTATTGTTGGTTTTACCCTGACCTGGGAAATAAGCAGTCCATTTCTGCTCCTAGGTAGGACATTAGATATCTCTTATTTTCACATGGTTTCATTACCAACTATTTTTCCTCCTGTTTAGTAAGCAACCAAATAGTGACAACCTTTTGTACAGCATCGGAGGTTTCTTAAATGCCATGTTTATAAATATTACCACAGATACAAATTATTCTTGCCACCTGTCCCTGAAAATGTTAGGCTGCCCTTTAAATGTTTATTTTACCTGAAGTTCATCCATGTTGTGGAAGTTAATGAGCCTCCTGAAACTGCATCATAAATATCTCCCTCTCTGCAGCATTTCTTTTCTATAGGCAGTGTCTGGGGGGCCTCTATAAAGATCCATCAGATGTGGTAAGGGCCACAGCCTTTTGCCAATTTGTGCATCTTAAAAACAGAGTGAGAGTCTTTGCAGCAGCTGAAAACAAGGGGAGCTAGCACACAGATTAAGAGAGAAGTGGCATTTCTCTCCTGTCACCCTGATTTTTTAAGGTTTTCTAAGCCTTCTGATGTTTACATTCTTGTAATGAACTTTCTCACACACTTTTTATTAATAACTCATTGTTTTGCATTCTTTTATCTAGGAGGAGAAATTTGATGGACTGTTGGTGTGTCCAGTGTCATTGGAGAGGTGGCACTGTCACCCTCCAATCCACTGTCACTTTTGGAAATCTATAAATGTTGGAGTCAGAAATTAAAAAGTCTCTCTTTTACCTTGAGAAGAGCAGCATGCCTGCATCATGTTATTTTGTGTCTATAGTGACACTCTCCCGTGTTCACAATACAAACAATAATAAGAAAGGAGAAGGGCACTTTAATTCCAGACCATCTGCCTGTGGGCAGGAGCCCAGGCTGGTACAGGGAGCTCTCACAAGCACACCTGTGGAATTCCAGCCTGTTCATCGCCTGTGCTTGTAAATGAATCAGGCTTCAGGACTGCTTTGCAGCAGACACCAAAAACCAGATTAGGACTGTGTGTAAACCCTCCCTGGGTCAACTAATTACCCTCACTTTCCTCACTTCTGGAACAAAACCACCGAGACAGATTTTGCTTTTAGGTTTTATCTCTGCAGTCATATTCCTTTCACTACTATCACATGGGAATAATTACGCTGGGATTTGGTTCAGTGGATAGGAATCTTGAGGGTTTTGGTTTTTTCCTGTGAAGAGCCATCAAGGGAAGCTAATTATAAAGAACTGTTTTGGTAACATGATTTAATGGGAATAATGATTACAAGTTTAGACTTTGTTATTGTATTTTTCATTCCAGCTTTGCCAGATCTCTTTCCTGTAGGCTGCTTGACAATATGGACATAGCACTCATCAGGGGTGAGCAACCTCCCAGCATCAGACACCTCCAAGACAAGCACAGAGCTAAGCTGCTGAAAGGAGCACTCATTAGCAACACTCCTTTTGGAAAGCAAGAGGAAAAGAGAGACAAAAGTTGGAGAAAAGCTCAGACATTTTGACATAACTTCTGACATAAACACAAGCATAACTGCAAGGGTCACTGCACCTGTTAGGCTGCATAGCACAAAACCAGTGCTTACAGTGGTTAGAGGACACAGTCTCAAGCTATGTCAGGGGAGGTATAGGTTGGTTATTAGGAAGAAATCTTTCACCAAACGAATAATAAAGCACTGGAATAAAGTAATAAAGCTCTTCCCAGGGAGGTGGTAGAATCACCATCTCTGGGTGTGTTTAAAAAAAGACTGAACATAGCACTTGGTGCTACAGTCTGGTTGAGGTGTTAGGGCACAGGTTGGACTCGATGATCTTAGGGGTCTCTCCCAACCTCATTATTCTGTGATCCTGTCATGCACACACTCCCAGCTGCCTCTAACAAAGAGGTGTTTCTGCTGCAGCCCTCACTCCTGCAGCACTGGGGGTGCCACACCTGTGTCCCCACCTGCCAAAGTGCACAGCCCAGCCTCTGAGCTGACTACAGCCTTCTGCTGAGAACACAGAACAAAGCAATAGAATCAGAAAGTCAGTTTCTTCCCCTCCACAAAGTATACAAGGAAGCAAATAGATTTGCTGAAGGGCAAATGGAGAAGGGAATCAGGAGAGTTGCACAGCCACCGGTGACAGGAATCCCTATCAATTTAAAAAGGCCATTTGGCAATAGCTTAAATGCAAAGCTTCCACTGCAGCCCCTGTATGAATTAATTCTGTAATACACAGAAAATAAAAGAGTGGATGTGCATTTGTGTGAGACTGAGTGAAATAGGGGAATAAATGCAGATAGCTTGACCTGTGAGATGTGATCACTGTCTATTTTTAAGAGCATTTACAGAAGGGCAATTGAGGATTCCATATTAAATGAGTAAGTCTACATATCCAAATTTGATAGCCCTGCTTGTACAGTGGTAACTCCTGTACCTACTCAGCCCAACCTAAATCCAACACTGTTCATATTTTATTAGAAAAGAGAATAAATCAAAAGTATTCTGACTTGCCATGCCACTGCTAGATCATCATTTGACTCTGAATTTGAACTATTTACCACAGCCCATCATGAAATATCATGACAGTGTTTTAGGTCTAACCAGTTTTGCTATGAAAGGTATGCAGGGGTACATCCTGGCAAGCACAGCAAAGGACCCCCAAGCTGCACTATATCCAGAGAACTGCAAGGGAACTCTGACCAGGAAGATTAGGGGGCACTTACCATTGGAAGTTCTCCTGCCTGAGAGCACACAGTGAAGAACAGGTCCTGCACTGCTCCCCATGCCCCTCAGTTTGCTGGAGCCACCCCCTGCAGTCAGTGATGCTGACTTGGACACAGGTGGCTGCAATCTGCTCCGAGCATTTCAATTACCACTAATTGAGCACCTGAGCTTACTTGAGTTCCATCCTTAGTAACCAATGCACTTTCTATATTTATGCTGAAAGTGTAGGAGTTTCAGAAGAACAAGCAGAAAAAGGGTATATTCAAGATACAAGAAGTTCACTCTTCCTCACAACTCTTTGGCTAAATTTTTCTTGGTCCTTGAGTTTGTGTAATCCTTATTTTAATCTAGATCTGGTTAGAAAGAGTTAACAACAACAGAGAAATTATATTGTTGAAAAATGCACTGCTCTTTTGTAAGCTGAAGATAAGTTTTACTGTGAGAGGCTCCATAAATAAATCCAAAGACCCTCTCTTAAGCCCCTGTTGTTGTTCTATTTCTGGAGGCCCACACTGTTGTTATCAGGTTTCTAAAGTCCATACCTCCTTGGTGTGTTCTCATGGCTGCAGATCTTCACTGACTCCTTCTGCTGCATGCTGTTCTCTCTCAGTTCAGGGCTCCTCCAAGGCTCTCCCTGACTGGCCAACCCACCCCCTTTTATCCCAGTTATCTTCATTGGTCACAGCTGCAGCCCAATTAAGGACATGGCAGCTGCAGCCCATCAAGGAAAACCGGGACCTCTGGGGCAAAGCCTCTACACAGATATTCAAGTACAATACATGCATTTTTCCATGACTCAAAGGCCACCTCTGCTATAAGCCCCCATTCAAGTACATTTTGTAGGAGCTGAGTAAGGGCACGATACAGAAACAATCTGGTTTGTCAGCCTGTGCTGTGAATAACAACACTTGAGTACTTCATCCTCTGCACTTCACAGAGTCACTGTCCCCAGGGTGTCCTTCTCACCCAGCTCACATCCCTTGCTAGGGATCTGCCCACATGGCTTCTCATGTCTGCATTCCATGCAACATGTTCATCCAGAAAAGCAACAAAAATGTGGCATGCATTTAAAAAAGTAATAAAAATAGGTATTTTGTGTAGGCACTTCATGTTACAAGCTGCTTTTGCTTAGTGACAGTTACTCTTAGCTGATTTTTCCACTTCTAACATTGCTGCCGAATCACTGACGAGCACTTGCAGGAAAGAATGACGAAACAGAGAGAGAAAAAGCAAGGCATATGCTGAGGTTATACCAGATCTTATGTCATTTCTTGTGACTTCCTAGACTGAGGAAAGATTTCAGTAACACATAATTGCTCTAGCAATTGTTCTATGTTATTAAAAGAAGCCAGTTTTTAAGTAACACACAGTATGCACAGTATCCTAGAACGGGGCAGGCTAGAAGGGACCACAGGGCAGCATCATCTGCTCCAACCTCCCTGCTCAAGCAGGGCCATCCCAGGAGCCAGGCCAGTGAACAGAAGGCTCTGGAGCACCTGCAGTGAGGGAACCTCCCCCCCTCTCTGGGCAGCTGTTCCAGTGCATGGTCAATGCACAGCAGCAGTTCTTGCTCATGGTCAGGGGGAACTTCCTGGGCATCGCTTTGTGCCCTTGCCTCTTGTGCTGTGGCTCAGCACCACCAAACAGAGCCTGGGCCATGCTCTGGCACCTCCCTGCAGACACTGACAGCCATGGATGAGCATTGTGCACGTCACTGCAATTAGAATAGTTCAGAAAACTTGTCCTTAACCTCATTATCATGGGGGAAAGCCACACAGCAAACCACGTGCAGCATAAGGGAGCAGAGAGGAGCAGTTACACACTAAATTAATAAATGCTATTTATTCACTGCTGTCTAGGCCTGTCCAAAGAGCTCTTCAATAGCAGCCTCATCTCATAAGCTACTCACACAGTTGAAGTCCAAATACACTCAGCTCTATCTCAGAATGAAAATCATTAAATATTGTACTAGATCAAGGCAGGCCTAGATCAAACCTAATTATTCAAACACCTTTATTTCAACCTTCTATAACAAGTTACTTTCTGCAGTGCTGCTCCCAGAGGGTGCCCAGACCATTCTGGGAGAAGAGCCATAGGTTCTGTTGGAAGGTTTGTCTGAAGGTGCTCCAGGATATGGGTTTGAAGGTTTTGTAATGCTTTCCAACATCTCACCTGGGATATCAGATGACAGCCACAATACTGTTTGGGGGTTTTTCAAAGAACTGTGACATCCTTTCCTCTCAGGCTAACAAATCTACAGGCCAAGAGCCAGAAGTGTCTTCTTCACAGGACCCCATTCTTACTTAGAGCAGATCCCCAGTGTGCAGGAGGAGAGCAAGGCTGGCATTGCAACAGGAGCACGAGAAACATCTCTGAATGCAAATCCTGCACTGCACCTGGGACCCCCAGAATCACACATTCCCTGCTTCCAGGCTCCCTGCATGAGGAGCAGCACATTGCTAACACCAGCCTAAGGCAAATGGAATGACATCACCAGCATCTTCCTGCAGACCTGCCTGACTTCTCCATCACCCTGCTTGTTACTCGGTTTGCTGTTATTTGTAAAATTTAATGTACATTTAGATGAAATATGTATGAGGGCATCACACTGCAAAATCACAATCTCGAGCAGGCTGTGCCTCCTGCACAGGCATTCATCTTCCCTCCAGGAAAACTTTCAGGTGCATGGAGCTTTATCTTCCTCTCTGTGGTGAAATCTCACTACAGAGATGTTAGGAACAAAAAAAAAAAAACCCAACAAAAAAGACAGCAACAACAAAAAACCAACCAAACAAAAAAACTAAAAACTACACCAAAAAAAACCCCACACCAAACAAAAAAACCCCAACAGTTTTATTAGTTTTCTGGCTGATCTTTTTGCAAATATATTTTCAACCTTTGTGTCAGGGTGCAGGTTATATGAAAACAGTATGTGAAGAAATGCAATTTTGAGAAACAAAGAATCCTAAAAGCCAAAGCCATAAAAAAGTCATTTTAAATAACAGTCTAACAACACCTAGGAGAGTCTGCATCTTAACTTCATTTACTCTTCACTCCTAAGCTTTAAAGATATTTGAGACACACAATTCTGACAGAGGAAGTCAGAGTACCTAGTGTGTATTCAAGAGCCACTGAAACAAGAATATGATTTTTATGTAAAATAAAGCATCATCAAAGAAGTCACACTGACGAGTGAGTCACCCTGTTCTGCATGCCATCTTTAGCTATCAATGCTACCATTCACTATATCAGTAAAGATGTAATGTCAAGGAATTCATTTAAATTAGTGTCTCTGAGCAAAATGGGGATAGGTACAGGTCAGATGCACGTGTCACAGGGATGGAAGAGTGACCAGAAAAGCCCAGATAAAATTGTTTCTACCTTAGTTATTCTCACAAGTTAATGTGAACTAGATCAGTGATGTGCATTTTTACTGTCTGCCAGCCAGGCCATCAAATCTGTACAATATATCAAATCTGTACAATACAAGACCTGGCAGAAGGAATGCTTAGCTTTGGAAGTGTTTGTCCAGCATGGTAAGGAGCAGGAGAACATACTGATGGAAGGGGAAATGCAGGGGATGGGCATGGAAAACTACAGGTAATGAGACCTCACCTGTCCCAGTAAATCCATGGGGTGAAAATGCCTGAAGTTTCAGAAGGGAATGGAAAACATCATCATGCATCCTTGCCCTGCTCTTGTTCATGGCTGCTGCTCAAGACAGGACATCTTTTATTTGATCCAGTAGTGTTAGGTACTAAAAAGTGGTGTAACAGGAAAACAGACTGGAGAGATGCTACAAAGACCACCATACCACTGCCTACTAAAAGTACAATCCACGTGGAAAACAACATTTGATTAAAATTCACTTCCACATCTAATGAAACTTGGTGGCAATGTGACAAACCTGAACTGGCCTCAGTCTGCCACCATCTGAAGTGACAGATAAGACAGCACTCTGTGGGCTAAAGGGATTACTGAAAGGAATTGTGCACATAGTCAGACCAATAATAAAGCAGTCTCTAATTTTGTCTACATTTTTTTGTGTCCTCCTGCCCATCCACATGCTTATTTCATTTGATACCAGGATTGTTTGTTGCAGTGCAGATCGTTCAGAATGGGAACCCTGACTGACTTTGCACAGGGCCCCACCCAGCAGGAAGCATTCCCTGCAAGCCCCTGGCCTCTGCCAAAACAGAGATGGTGGGAAGTTAGACAGAAGAGCAGCTGAGGTGATGGCATGTTAGCAATGCTAACTCTCTGAGAGCAGCACTAGACCCACAGTGAGCAGCAGAAGGACCAGCAATGCAGGAGGCATTTTACCTCTCACACATGGCTACATGAGTCATGTTTTAGTCCCTTCTTAAAATTCACTTTCTCCTAAAGACAATTTGTTCATGCTCTACAGCTTCACTTATTCTGTATTAACAAATATCAGCTGCATAATAAAGTCCAAGTTTGGCTTTTATTTTAAACTGAATGCTCATCATGTCTAGGAACATCCCCATTTTCCTCCTGTTTGCTTCTCTCTCCCATGTCTCCTGTTGATCCACTTTGGCTTCAGCCAAACTCAAGACAGTAGATCCATCAAAAGGGCTCTCCTATTTCCATCTGTACAGGAAACTGAAGACCTGAGGCAGTGTTAATTCATTTTAATTCTGGTTAGTGTACAGAAGGCAATGAAACTGGCACAGGAACAGGGCATCACTAACACATGGGCAGCTTTGCTGCCACTGGCTTCAAATGAGGATTCTTTTCCTTTTGGGAGCCTTGTGTCACAGCACTTCTAACTGCAGTGTTCTACAGTTTGCTTCACTGCTCACAGAAAAGTCCAGGTTCACATTCCCTCAGATCTCACTCTGGTTTGGCATTTTTATATCCTGAGAAATAGGTACAAATATTAGCCAGGGAACAACATTGTTTTGTCTGTGATCAGAATGTTAAAAGACAATTTACAGTAGAAACACTATGGTGGTATCCCTTAAAGCACATCACAGCAAAGCTGTGTTTTCAGGGGCTAAGGAAAAAGAAAATTGTCCTGCTACATGTCTTAGTTTTCTGCATAATAAACCAAAAATTCAAAGTAACACCATTCAAAATTTAGCTGGTTTGACAACACTGTTGATGCCACATCTCTTCTTGCTTTGGTGATAATCTTAGAAAGTTAGAGATGTTGCCAATTTGCCTAATTTCTTATATACCAGGGCAAAAATTAAGGACTCTTTTAACCTCATCTGTCTTTGCAAAACTACATCAATTCACACTGACTAAATTTGACTTACAACTCAGTATTGCTCTCTCATATAGCTCTCAGATTTCTGAACAGATTTTCTTATGAATATTTTCAAAATTTCATTAAGTTTCTGGTCCTTATTATTCTTCACATCTCATCTGTGCTGTATCACTAGGATATTACCAAGCAGAATTAGATTCCAACAGCTTGACATTAACGTACCATCACAAAATGTTCCCAGACCTGGTGTTACTGACCCTATTCTCCAGGTAAAATCAAATGAGAGTTGCATAGCAGAGGGGAATTAGGCTCACAATCTCAGTGCAGCAACAACAAAAATTCATATTCCCTTTGTCTTTCTAACTCTGAGATGCGAGTACATGTAATCCTTTGGAGCAGATCCCCCAGAAAACCATTCTCCAGTCCTCCAGCACACGAGGTCTGAAAAACAACATGGCTAAAGAGAACTTGTCTGATTTGCCTCCCAGACACAAAGTGCTCTTGTTTTTCTTCACTCCCACTCCAGTTCCACACAAAACTTTTTCCTTCCAGCAGCATAAAAGTGAGTACATCTTTTCTGTCATACATGGAATTTTTAGCATACTTTTAAATAATTAAGTGAGCAGAAAGGGGAATATTACATGGCTTGTTCATTTATTGCCAGTTTTTAACTTGCTCTCCCTTTCCTGAATATCCTCCATACACCTGCCTAAAGTAAGTGCAAGAAACCACAGAAGGAAAAAATTGGTTCCTTTTCAGATCTCAAGTCTATCCTCTGCTATACTGTCATTTTTTTAACACTTAAAAAAAATTAAAAGTACTTTAAAAGGAGATGTCAGCTTGTCTTGCTGTTGGAAAGCAAGAAGCACCCATGTGGTCAAACTAAGCAGTATTTGTTTCTGAAAAGCTGGCTAATACAATGAGAAGAGTTGTTTGCCACATGGAAGAAAATGACAGGCACAAAGCTTTGAAAGCAGTCTTATTAAAGCACCAGAATGCCTCATACAATCAGAGGGAAAAGGACTGCAAGAGGCTTAAAACCAGAAAAAGGTGTGTGGATTCTAGATAAACACTGACAGCTTGAAGGTTATCAGCATTTCCAAAAGAAAATTCCCCATCTCACTTCACTTAGTGCCACCCATGACCAAATGCAGTGAGAAACAAACCAAACTTTGCACTGATCTTTCATCTTGCCTCCCTCCCCTTCCCTGATACAGGGGTCTCCTCGAGCCAGGTCTCATCAGCTCTTGGAGACCTATATCACACCCAAGATAACTCAGCTACCCCAGGTGGCATAAAATCAGCTGGATGGCTCCTGTGGTAGTGTTGGAAACAGGAAAGTTTTATTAAAAGGCAAAATAACAAAACTCTTAACAGAGAAAAACTGAGCCAGGGGCAAGAGGTTCTTGCTCCTGGTAAAACACCTCACAGAACCCATTAATTTCTTTGTTCTGTTCTTTTTCTGGTAAATTGCTCAGGAGGGACTTTTTGGCTCATGTCCACTTAGCTATCCTTAAGTTTGAGGTGAAGTCTCCCAGGTTCTATGAGATGTCTTTTTACCTAATTGAGGAGAGAAACTTCTGGGCTTTTTTCCTTTTTAAGGAGACAAAGGCTAGTTCTGTCACTCTGTCAACAGGAGGCACATTCCTACACTTGCCTTTTCACAAAGGCAGAGCTCAGGGGAGCCAAAGCCGGCTCCTGGGCCAGAGGCAGGGAATTGTTCCTTGGGAAGGATGCCCCGGGGGAGCAGAGTGCCAGCCCTGGAGCTGGCACCTCTGGCTGTGCCCCTGCAGCCGGGCTGGGAGCCACAGGAGCCACGTGTGCCACGGTGGCACTGCAGGAGCAGCCACAGCTGAGCCCTGAGCCCAGCAGGACTCACCTCCTTGGGCCCCAGCCACGGCCTGGTCTCTGCGCCAGCCCTGCTCCTGCTCTCCCCACCGGGCAGGGGCTTGGCACAGCTGAGGCACGATGACAGAGCTCACACCTGCATGTCCAACCCCACGGCTGCCCTGATGTGCCATTCACATTCCCTGAAAAATCCCTTTCTTCTCCTGGGAAGCTGAGAAGCCTCAGAGAAAAGGGAAACAATTTTTATCTCATTTGCTTCTCCTGTGTTGTGCTCCCATCTGGAATGTGGTTGGAGATTGTTTACCCACAGGTGATTGTTTCATTGCATTCTGCTGGGAGTTGTTTTCACTCTTTGGCCAATCAGGGCCAAGCTGTGTCAGGGCTCTGGAGAGAGTCGGGAGTTTGCATTATTATCTTTTTAGCCTTCTGCAAGTATCCTTTCTCTAGTCTTTAGTATAGTTTAGTAAAGCATTCTTTAATATAGTATCATAAAATAATAAATCAACCTTCTGAGAACATGGAGTCAGATCCATCATCCCTCCCTGCAAATACAATACCCCAAACACCAGTCCCTGTGGCTGCTCCCACTCAAATATACACAGAGAGATAATGGGCATTCACACATCACTTCAGCAGCACAAATCACTTTTACAAACAGCAATTGTGCCCCTGCTGCAGAGTTGTGAATTTACAAACAGGATCTATTAGCCCTCTGTGTGGATATACTGGGAAAAGAGTGAGTTCTGCAAAATCCTTATGACAATACAGAAGTCAAGAATGAATTCAGAGCATAATGAAGCCACAAAAAAATTCCAAGATCACAGTAACTGCATTTACTTGAAGCAGCTGCTGTCAGGCTCCCCAGCTTGAAATTAAAAAGTGATAATAAGAACTTATTATGAAACTTCGAAGGGAAAATCCTCATGGTTTAGGGTAATTTTAAGACTCATTTGTTGCCTACAATATAATCATGAGCAGTATTATTCCACATATTTTGTAATTTGAAAATATTGGAAGATAGCAACTTTCCTCAGCCTCCTATTTCATCAGCAGCATCTCCTCGTGTATTTCAGGTATTTGTGCTGCAGTTCCTCCAAAGCAAAACAATGCACATGACCAAAGGACGTGGATCTAACCACGCCTCAGCTTCCCATGTTTCTGTCTCCAGCTGGCTGCTGCTAAGGAATGAAACACCAGACCTTGTAATGAGAACTCCAAAGTTGTTTTCAAACTCAGGGCTACCTCTGCAGGGGTTTTTTTCCACCCCCACAGCAAGTGTCTTACTCTGTCTGCATGTGGGCATTCACTGCTTTTACTGACATGGAGCAATTAGGACATATTTATACAACCAACAGGAGGCAATCTGCTTTAACTTTTTGAAAGGGAAGGACAGGGATAACAGGTGAGGAAAGACGTGATGTCAAAATTTCTTTTTTTCCCCCCCACCAAAGCAATGAAACAAACATTCTTTCAGAAAAATATGGGGTTAAGCCAACAAATATAGCATTTGCATAATAAGTCCCAGCAGGCTACACACTACAGAGTAAATTACTATTGGGAAACACTCCATATAGATGGTAATTTTTCTGGATACTCTCTACAGAACAACTCAAGGATAGAGATGCATAAAAGTTGTCATTATTCATAGAAATTATGTATACATCTCCACAGATGAAAAGAAATGCAAGGAAATACATGAAAAAATGTGCCTATTATGGGAAAAAACATTATATGTTTATACAGACATAATCTACTATCTGTATAGTACAATCATGCAATATATGTATTAAAATTATATGTAAATATTTAGAGATGCACCATATGTAGGTGCATTATATATGAAATATAAATAAAATCTGTGGTTAACATGATGACAAATGATGTGAAATTGCAGTGCTACAAACAGTTGTTTTCTAGGCAGAAGCCTAGCAGGTAAAAGGCACCAAGCCCCAAGAAGCCTTAAAAAAAGAACCAGTACATTTTTTCACACCCTCCCATTAGATTAGCAGCGTGAAAAACTGCAAATAGAGAAAAGGTTGAATATGGAAATCAATATTTTTTGTCAAAACAATAAGGACAGACTGTCAGGCTTATGGAGTAGAGCTGCAGCTCCTTGTATTAACTCAGACATTCTGCTGTCAGTGTCCAGTGACACTGAAAACAAGGATTGACTTGTCTTCCTCAGCCCTGTCAAAGACTGGCTCTATTTTACCTAATCCCACTGTAAACCCTTGGGAAACATGCTTACAGCACCTCTTTTTGCAACCCAAAGTCTGAGAGTCAGCTTTTCAGCCAGTCAAAAAGAGCACAGTGTAATTCATCAGAATATCTAATAAATAAAAAAGATTTAAAAAAAAATAAACTACACATCCCTTCTTTAAGCCTCCAATGTGAATTTATAAATGTTTTCCCTAATACTTATCACAAGACATCATCAGCCTCCACCTCAAAGTACAGATTCAGTCACCACATGATAAAACAGTTCAGGAGTCCAGATGGAGTTTTCCATTCCATTTTCTCCCTGAGCAGCATCTTGACAGTAGGTGCTGCCTAGCATGGCCAGTTTAATTCCTGTTAGAATCTCATGCAACTCCAAAGACTTCTGAGAAAATCTTTTATGCGTGTAAATCTCAAGGATCAATTTGAACACCACTCCAAATTTACACTCATCATATCTGGGAAGACTCTCATCTCTGGAGCTGTGGAGGGAAATTAAAAGACCCTGCCACCCTTCCCACTGCCCCCTCAAAAATCCCACAAACCCAACTTGACGTTTTCAATTAATCCTCTCTTTCCTCAGAAGCAGAAAAACCACATCCATAATCCAATAGGGAGTTTACTACTAGTCTTCAAAAGCAGACTGTGGGAGCCTTTGGGAGCTCTCTAATCCTTAGTTGAGAGCCAAATATTATTTGAGTGAAAAAATAAGCTGATTTTCATCTTACTAATTACTTACCAGAAATTTTGTCCAAAACCTAATGCCACTGGATGTGCGCTAAAATTTTTATAGAGGTTGAATAGTTGGGGGTTTTTTTGCTTTGTACTGAAATTTTCATGATCCAGAAGTGAAAAAAGTTAAATAGTGATGTCTGGCAAGAAAACATCACCTGTTTTGCAGGAAGTTCCTTTTTTGCTCTAACTTCAAAGTCCACCATCTAATATTTCCAAATAAATACAGTAAGAAGAATCCAACATCCTAACTACTACTCCTTTACAGATGTTGAACACTAAAAAATGGTCTGATTATTTAAAATAATTTTTTAAAAAAATTACACATGTCAAAGTCTATAAAATGCAAAAGAACACAGATTGTCAGGATTGTCTTTGTAAAATTTTTTTTTTTTTTGCCTCTTATTAAATATCTTTATCTAGCACAAAACTCAAAATAATTTGTCAAATATGTGCTACTGGTTTTCACTCCTGTTGAGATTTTGGTGTCATCAACCAATTCCTCTTTTCTAATATCCAGTGCAGGTCTGGGAGGACTCATTTTGATCACAGTTTTGGTTTGAAACACGTTGTAATTACGGCTCCCAATGAACTTGGTTGTGCCTTCACTCCATAATACACCTTAAATAGCTATAGAATTTCCAGCTCCTTCCTTACCTGTGCCACCACTCTATTGCTTTTCACCGTTCTCCAAACAACACAATGGTGAAAGAATGCAGCAGTGGGGAGCTAAAGAGAGCCAGGGATGGGAGGCCCTCCCTCACTCCCAAGTCTGTAAGAGACCTGTGGTGGGTGAGATCCCTCCATCCCTCCTGGCAGCCAGCCTGTGCTCACAGGAATTGCTTTCAGACAAAGGCACACTGGGGTGGGCTGTGCCTTTCCAGGCCAGCCTGGCCCTGTCCACGTGGAGCTTCTGCAAACAGCAACAACCAAGGGGCTCCAACATCAACCACGTTCCTTTGGTTCCTTTGGCTTCCACCCCGCATCCCAACCTGCTCTGCTTGGAAATGACTACACCCCTGGCTACAACTGAGCCTTTTCTCCTTCTTTTCCAGGTGGCACTGCCACAGGGAAGTGACAGCAAAGCAGGGCAGAGCCAAGCTGTCTGAAAAAGCAGACTGAACAAGCCCAGCCTTAGCGTGTCAGGCACACATTTCAGACTGCAGCAAAACCCAGGAGCTGTCAGTGCTCACTGTTGTGGATCGAGCTGCAGAGCTTGGCCAGGAATTGGGCTGGAGTTACATAAACCCTAATTCAGAAAGGATTTCAGCTCATTGTCTGCTCCAGCTAACACAATTACAGAAGCAGCTTTGTCAATACACTGCAAAGATTTACTCTTTGCAAATGTTCCTGCTTTGTTTACAGCCGGACGGGAATTAGGACAGAGACAAACGATGCCCACGGTGCAGGCAAAAGCTTCCAAAGGAGATGAGCAGTGGGGAGGAGTCTGGGCTCCTGCTGACACACCACGGATGGTGGGGGAGTGAACCCTCCCAAACTCACAGTGGGGAAAAGGAAAAACACATGCTGCTTCCCCAAGAGATGTCAGCAATTGCTCTGTTGACTGAAATGAAGGGGTTATGCTGCATAACTTTGTAAAGTTTTTAGTTAAAGCTGCTATAAAATTCTGCAATAACTGGCCAATCACCTTAAACCACAGAAGCAATTAAAAAGCATGAAGAACAAAGAACCCCTATGATATCCTCAGCCTGCATTGGCTTGCATGTTTTAGGAGCATGCAGCTACACATACAGCATCTGAGTAAAAGCTCTGGACTCTGACATAATGATCGGCTGCCCACCTTCTTTAACATTGTGAAAAATGCCTGTTTTATGATTGGCTTTTTGCAAATATTAAAATGAATATTATATGTGTTATATTAGAAAGTGATGCTGTATTAATTCTCTTAAGTAGTGTGCTAAATATAGTTTTAGGTTATAACATATTGTTAAAATAGAAACTATGCTATGTAAGATACTTGTTTTAAAGAGAGGACTGGCACTGAGATAGCAGCCACAGGACACCTGAATCACCTAAATTCTCAAAAGAGAATTTATTGCTCCATTATCAGGAGAAACAAACTTCTTCCTGCCTTGCTCAGCCATGATGATGCCATCAGGATTGAGAGGAAGAAGCTGACACTGCCCAGACAGAATCCTGTGTTTGAATGGAATTTATGCATCATGGATGAGGTGTATGGATATACAATAGGCTGTTGCTTTTAAGGGTTAATCCTCTGTTAATGTGGGTCCATTTTTGGGCTTATTTTGCCCAGAAAAAGGTACCTGGATTGTCTGTAACTCTTTGTCCTTTTTGTCTCATATTGTCCTAATCCAAACTGTCCAAATTATTATTACTCTAATTATATTGCTATTTTTATGACCATTTTATTACTATTAAACTTTTAAAACGTTAAAAACAAGAGATTGGCATTTTTCAACAACATTGACATGCCTACTAGCCCACAGAGAAGCTGTCTCATCACCACTGGAATGGTGTGGAAGAAGGATCAATCTCAACTTTAGCATGTGTAACTGGACTTTGTATGACAAAACTCAGCATCTCAAGTTCTCCACCTCTCACTTGTTCAAGATCCTGTTTATTCCAGCAGCTGGATTCTGCCTGTCCCGAGTTACACAGACAAGAGTTTTGGATAAACCTTCCAGAATTAGTTGAGATAAGGTGTCGAGCCAAATAACTTTGATACTCAATAGATATAAATACTCAAACCCATAATTCTGTTCTGTCTGACATAGGTTGTTTAAAAGCTGTTTGGACTAGGAGAGAAGTACTGTTTTATGGAAATGTACAATTGACTCATAGTCACAGGGTTTGCCTGATGGAAGAGACATCTGGAGCAGAATTTTGTTAAGTACGTTCTGTTAAAAGTTAAAAAAAATATATACCTGAAAATATCATTTATATCCATTCAAACTATAGGGGCTGAATCAGGATTCAAATACCTCCAACCTTTGGCACATCTGAAACACACAGCATTGCTATTTCTAGATACTTCTAAGTGCTGCTGGTGTTCTACACATTTTCACACACCTGTGGAAGACACAGGAATCATTAACTAACACAGAGTGCTGGGTAGGACAGGAGCTGCTCACAGCAGTTTCCCTTCAAGTTTCCCATCTGTTATATTCCCATAACTGACAGGCATGAAAAAGAACCTGGCATGTCTCTCATTTGGGGTGGGATATGCTGCAGGAACACACTGACTCTTACAAAATGCATCAACACATTCACAACAGGGCTCTTGGGGATTCTTCCTCAAAATGTAAAAGACACTTTTTTAAAAAAATGTAGGTGAATCAGTATTCACATAGTAGACTGTATAATTACAAATAAAGTCTCTCACTCTCTTGTACTGGTCATAACACAGCTCCTGATAACCACAAAGAGATTTGCCTGTAGCATGCAGCAAAATCCTGTTTAGTCGTTATATCTTTTGGGGTATTTTCTGGGTTCCCTTGTGGCAGGAAGGAAATGATGGATCTGACTCCATGTTCTTAGAAGGCTAATTTATTATTTTATTATCTATATTATATTAAAGAATGCTATACTAAAACTGTACTAAAGAATAGAGAAAGGATACAGACAGAAGGCTTAGCAAGATACCACTGAAAAACTCGTGACTCTCCAGAGCCTTGACACAGCTGGACAGTGATTGGTTGTTAAGGAAAAACAATTCACATCAAACCTATCAAACCTGTTGGATAAACAATGTCCAAACCACATTCCAAAGCAGCAAACACAGGAGAAGTGAACCAGATAATTATTGTTTTCATTTTTCTCTGAGGTTTCTCAGCTTTCCAGGAGAAGAAATCCTGGAAAGGCATTTTTCAGAAAATGTGACAGTGACGATCTTTCCTGCTCTTTTCCAACCAAAACCAGATTTACCAGACTTCTGAGCAGCCAGAAGACTCGAAGGGTCTGAGTGGCAGTGTGGAAACACAGAACTGAGAGAAGAGGCAGCAGCTACCCAAAGCAGTGGCACACCAGTGAGTCCCTTCAGGCTATCACATAAGAATTTAGCGTTCTCTCATGAAACAAGCCAAAGCTGCACAGGTGGGGAGTTCAGGCATAGGGATCCAGGACTTTGTGAGTTTGTAGCAGAACACACATGCAGACCCAAACACAGTCTTTCTGCCATCTCCTGAACCAATCTTTGGGGTTCTGTTTTTGGGTCTTTGAAATTCTTCAGAAGGAAGGGGGAAGAAAATGGGAATTCCCTGGATACCTCTGAGAAAAACAGAATGACATGTAAGGCAGCTGTGGGAGTATTAGCAAGTCCTGAGAATAAAGATAAAACAAGAAAACGTACACATTACTTTGAGCCTTAGAAGAGTCTGGATTTAAGTCAGGAAAGAAGGGAGAGGGCTCCCAGTCACTGCAATGAAATGCTACACTAACTGAACTGCAAAGCCATGAAATTGGTTTCTGTTCACATCAAATCACACTAAATGTGCGTTTCACCATGGGATGAAGTTCAGGTGCTTAATATACAAAGCAATGGCATTTTTTGAAATTATATCTGTACATTGTCTACTCAATTTTAACACATTTTCACTACCTTGAAAGGTAGCACAAAAGGAAAGTAACATCCTGAAAAAACTAATGTGTTCAAAACATGAGTAAAATATCTTCAGAGAGGAACAAAGCTTTGACTGCATTTTAATTTTAATATTCCTCTATGACCCATGGTTTCAGGCACATGGACATATTCCAGCTATAAGATGCAGCTTATAAGTAGCAAACTACTCCAGTGCTAAAAAACATAATAAATCTGTTAGCAGTAAGTAACCATGAGAGAAGTGTTGGTAAGAAAAAAACCACAAATCTTCAGATTAAAGAGTCGAGAAAGTAAAACTCTTCTTTCAGAAATAAGAAAATATGTTTCTCAGAATGCCACAATGTTGATGGAAGTTTTAGGATACCAGGATTTTTGGCAGAAAAAGCCTTACAAATAAATGGGAGAAGATCACTGAACTGTGGATGATGGAGTTCTGGGGCATGGCAGCCATTCATTAAGCTACCAGAAGTCAGGCTTTCCCTTCAAGTAGTGCAGCCTTTAGGATCAAGCTGTTTGAATTTACTCTCAGAAGTGTTAGCCTCAGTGCTTACTGGTGTCACAGCTATTTTGAAACAGGGATCTGCAGTGCCCAGAGATAACACCAGTGCAGAATAAACACCTGACAGCTCTTCCCAGAGGCCTCTGGACACCAATCCCACAAGAGCCAACAGCAGCTAAGTTAAGCTGGAGGTTCACAAATTGACCAAGCGAAGAGCTACCTCTCTCAGCCTGAAGGCTTGCTGTCCACAAGGTTCAGGAAAGCAAATTATATTATTATATTATTATTATATATTATACAATTATATATCATTATAATACTTTGATTTAATATAATATGTAATTTGATATATATGATCTATAATATGATTATTATATTACATTATATATAATGCAATACAATATTATATGTAATACAATATATAATATAATTAAAATTATATACTACCAAATCCCTGCAGTTTGCAAGTAATTTTTCACATAAACTCAGTAAGAATCTCTGAATTACATTCTAAATAGAATCAGTGCAGGCATCTTGTCAGCTTGGCCAGTATGCAAACTGCAGTCAGGACTCAGGCACCACAATGTTATTGCTACACCAACAGCCTCCACAGCCACCATGGCTTCCCTCAGCAAACAGAGACACAAATGGGAAGTGGTGTCACTTGGTTGATCCCAGTGGTGTGACTGCCAAGCTAAGCAGTGACAGGTATGGATTTCCTGTATCAGTCTCAAAATGCACCAGCCTGTGAATCCACCGAGAAGTGCACAGCCCAAATTCATAACCTTTCAGTGGCACCGTGGTGCAGTGTTGTTGGCGTCCCCAGGATGAAGTGAGAGATGAGAATTTGACTCCAAGTTCTCAGAAGGCTGAGTTACTATATTATGATATTATACTACAAGAAATTATATACTAAAACTACACTAAACAAAGAGAAAGGAGACATCAGAAGGCTGGACAAGAATGAATAATAACCCGTGACTGACCAGAGAGTCCGACACAGCTGGACTGGGATTGGTCATTAATTAAAAACAATTCACATGGAACCTATCAAAGATGCACCTGTGGGTGAGCAACCTCCAGACCACATTCCAAGCAATCAGATAATTATTGTTTACATTTCTCTTGTGAGGCTTCTCGGCTTCTCAGGAGAAAAATCCTGGTGAAGGGATTTTTCATAAAATACAATGGTGACAGTACTAAGGAAATTGGTGCAAAAAAGTCACATTTCCATGCAGCTAATCCAACTGTTCTGAACTTCCCCTTAGCCTTTTTAGCTAAATAAATAGTGACATCAAATTTTAAAGAAAGAAAAAAAAAGCAGTTTGAACTAAATGAGCAAGTCTTGTATAAAATCATAACATAGAAGTGACAGGATTAGGACAGCAGTCCCTGCCCTCTAATCCTCTTTGTTAATCACTTCCTTCACCACAGGTAAAATGAGGCCCCACTTCTTCAATCAACTCATTTCTGAGACACCATTCACTATCTACTTAAATATTTAGTCCAAGCTATCAAGTTTTACAAAAGTAAAAGGGTTAGAGGTCAGCTGCAAGGTCCAGGGGCAAAAGTCAAGTATTCCAGAAATGACTATCAAAGTAAGATGAATGTAAAAAGAAATAATGTTTTTAAGCCAAATAAATGCCATTTTGTCTATCTTTTGAAACAAATCAAACTTCTAAATCACATACTACCTCTTCTGTTTCTTTATTATTCCCTCATATCATTTAGATTGTAAAAACCATTAGATTGAGTTCAACCTAACACTGCCAAGTCCACAACTAAACCGTGTTTCTATGGATGCAAAGAGATGTAAATCCAGTCAGTGCAATGATACTGGACCTGGGACGCTGTAAAGAGGTGCAAGACAGGAAACAAAGGATTTCTAATATGGGAACAAGCAAGAGACAATGCAAAGCAGATATGGAATTTCTCAGGAAATATGCTTAAAACGCCCAAAACATTTTTCTTGGGTTCCTCTATGACAGAGACATTTAAATGCAGATATTATTATTGTTGTTGTTGTTGGTCATAATAATAATGATAATAATAAATAATAATCAAAAAGAAAGAGTGAGCCACCTGAAACCCTCCCTCCTTCCTAGCCTTCAGCCCACCAGTTGGCAAAAGCAATTCCTCATCATGCATCAGGGATCCTAACCAACATGGACATGAAACAAGGGACAGCAGTGTTTTGTCACTCTGCTTATGAAGCAAAGTGCAATATTGTTGCTGACTTTATTTAATCTGGCAACATGAAAAAGCAATGACTGGAAAAGTCCGGAGCCTTCACTGTTATTCCTGCCCACCCAAAATGACAGGAAATGACCTGGAACACCACCCAAAAAGGACTAAACAGGGCTGCCCTGGCAGGGAGTGCAACTTCCTTATGTAACCAAAGAGAAGCTGAATATTTAGGCTCACTCCATTGTCCTGAGGTACTCTAGCACAGGTACAGTGAGGCACACATCCACCCCTTAATGAAAATAAATGCCAAAGCATGGCTCTTCTTTGGGGAAATAGAAAACAGCTTATCCAGCTTTTTAAATACACCTATGGTACGTGAGGGTTAACTTCCTTTTGCTTTCTCATCTCCTGCTCTGCAGGTTTGTTGATTCTGGTATATCAGGAGTCAAAAGAAATGCTGGATAACATGGGCAAAATATGCAGCTGTTTTAGAAACCTGAGATAATTTCATTAATAACAGCTTACATTTATTTATAAGAGTATATATGCAGAACAAAATCCTAAATAGAAAAACAAATGTTGCTGTTCTATTAGTGGCTACTTTCTTATGGCTTGGTTACAGCAGTCAAAAATATCCACTGTAAGGATCATCAACTGCAAAAACCCTACACAGCAAAAACATCCTGTGCTTCTAATAGGTTGCTATGGAAATATTTTTTTCTTTTTTAATATGGAAGCAGCTTCACACACTCAAGCAGAAGATTGGTTGCTCAGACATTACTTTGAGAAGCTTCCTTCATTTACAGAATGGTAATAGGCTAAAACCCTAATTTTAAAAAAATCCCCAGAAAATCTCTTATAAGTTGATATAAATACAAGTCTAAATTGACAACTGGGAAAATAAAGCAGCTGAAGACATAAGTTACATCCCAGGAATAAAATGGAATTTCATCAGTCAGAAGTTCTGCAGTTTGGTAGGAATCTGTGAAGTTCACAATAAAAAATTTCTCAGCTCAGTGCAAATTGTGCATTTCAAGGTTAGCTTCTCAAAAAAAATAAATGGAAAAATCAGATAACTCACCTTGGCAGGAATCATTTCTTTGACTGAGAGTACTTCAACAATGCTCAGATACATGCAGAAGATTTAGAAAGCAGTAACAAAGCAAGCCCACTTCAGTACAATTATGGTTTCACAACACAGGATAGCTCAAAGGTGGAGGGATGTGAGAGCAATTAAATGTACCAAGCCCAGAGTGCAGAGACTCAGATTCAATTTGCAGCATTTTCACAGACACCCTCAGGCACACATCTGCCCCCATCAGAAAAAGTGCAATGAACAGCACCTTCCCATTCCAGGGCAGGGCTGTGAGGATAAACACTGCAAACATGAGAGGCACCCAGACATCACAGCAGTGGGCAGTTGTTATAAATGAAAAGCTTGACTAGGCCAATATTCCAGCAGCAATCAATTTATTATTTAATATGGTCAAGTATGAGCACTACAGCGCTGGGTACAGCAGGGGAAGTTTTCCCTCCAACTGCACACCCATAGTTGAGGCTTACAGGTATTTATAGGGGTACTCATCAGCTTTGTCAGCAGTTTCTATTCCCAATTTTTACATCACAATTCTAAACACTATTGTGATTTAGTTTTTCTCAGGATGTATCCCAAAAGGAGTATCCCAGATGGTGATGGTCTGGTTTCTGAAAGAAGAAAGACAAATCCCATCTGGTGGAATCCAGCTCCCCAGATGTGGATCCACCTTTTAATTGCAAGGACTATAGATCTCATAACAGTGATGTCCAGCTTCCCTTGGTCAAAACCATAAATCCTTGAGGTGATGTTCATCTTCCTTTGTCAAGCTGCTTTTCTCTGTTTTGTTAAGGCCTGAGATAAGCATGCTTCCTTTATATATATTCCAAAGCTATAGTTTCAAGGATACCAGCAATATTCTAAAATTATACTTCAAAAGGTTATTCTTGCAGAACTCTTTAACTACAAGCAAAGAGCAACATCCTTAATGCTTTAATTCAAATGCTCCTAAATCAACTAAGGTTAATTGCGAACAAAGGATAGGTTCAAAGGCCTTCTTCCATGCTTTACTTTCTCTGTTATTATTAGAATTCATCTTTATAACTGTCCCATGGTCTGTTTCCACACATATCACAGTCACAAATACACACATTGCCTGCATGTACCTGACACCAAACAGAGCTTTGTATTTCACACAAAGAAAACAGCACCTTCCCATTCCAGGGCAGGGCTGTGAGGATAAACACAAACACACTGCAAATGTGAGGCATCCAGAATCACAGCAGTGGGAGCAAACACATTCCCAGGCTGGCAGAGGAGTCAGTGCTGTGCACACACAGCTCCTCTCCTTCCTACACCCCTAACAGCTGAGCAACACCGTGCCTTGAAAAACAGGGCCCAATTCCACACTGTCCAAGTTTCCAGCATCTCCTGAATTACTCTGGGCAGTCCCACTGCAGGGGAATGTAACCACCTGTTCTGGTTCAGGGCAAGTTTGGGGGAGAACCCCCAGAGGGGCTCCTCTAGCAAAGCAGATTCATTTGGCCCCTCGCCCAACCGGTCTGGGAGAAAATACCTCCTTGGAGAAAAGTGGAAAAAACCCTGTTTATTAAACAATAAACCCTAAACAATATTAAACAATAGAACCCCTTGCTGCTCCCAAAGAGATGACAAACTGAGAAAGTCCCTCCCCGGGTTGCAGCTCAGCTCACTCAGGCTCTGCTCAGTCCCTCAGTGCTGGAAATGTCGCAGGCCAGGCCTGGCCCGGTGGGCCACAGGTGGAGCTGCTGGTGCTCCCCTGGGTGTTCAGGCCAGAGCAGGTTAAACAGGGCCAAAGAAAAGGGAAAAAAACCCCCACAGTCCAGGGAACTTCTTTGCCTTGGCTAGCTAAACTAACTAAAGCAAAGGAGAGCTCTGTCCTGCTGTCTGTCCATCCGCAGACAGCACAGTCCAGGAGCAGGAATGTGGAGGAGTGAGTGCACGGTCTGAAAACAAACTGCTGCTGCTTCTGTGCCCCCTTCACTCTCTGCAACAAGGCTTAAAGGTGCAACACTTATTATTCAGCATAAACAGAACAAGATGATTTGGGATAAAAGCATCATAAAGTCAACCCAGGAGACCACCTCACAGCCATGTACTCTGAGAGAACCAGCTGTTGGCCATGCTCCTCTGCCAGCACTTGCTACCCCACAGAGCCCAGGTTCCTCAGTGCTAGAGACATCCTCTGCCTCCCCCATCCCTGCTGAAAGCAGAGTGACATCCACAGCACTCAGGGACCATTACTGCTTCAGCTACCGCCTCCAAATCTGCCCTTCCAGAAAACAGCCCTGACTCCTTTCAGCTAACCTGAACATGGTAGAGCAAGCACAGCTGCACTTGCTGCTGACAGATGCCAGGAATGCTTGTCACCCAGAAGTGACACAAATCTTCCTGCATTCTCCCTTCAGTCAGTCTGCAAGCCTATGGGAGTGTGTCTTTAATACCTGTTAAAGGCTTTTTAGGAGTTACCCAACAGGAACAAGGTCAAAATCCTTTTCAAGGGTCCTGTCTGTGGTATTTTCGGAGTCTCCCATGGCAGGAAATAAATGATGGATCTGACTCCATGTCCTTAGAAGGCTAATTTATTATTTTATGTACTTATATTATATTAAAGAATGCTATATTAAAGAATAGAGAAAGGATACAGACAGAAGGCTTAGAAAGATACAAATTAAAAACTCGTGACTCTCCAGTCTCAACACAGCTGGATTGTGACTGCTTATTAAGTCAAAACAATTCCCATGAAACCAATCAAACAACCACCTGCTGGTAAACAAGCTCCAACCACATTCCAAATCAGCAAAACACAGGAGAAGCAAATCAGATAATTATTGTTTTCATTTCTCTCTGAGGCTCCTCAGCTTCCCAGGAGTAAAAATCCTGGCAAAGGGATTTTTCAGAAAATATGACAGTGACACTGTCTTATCTACTAACGAAAGATATTTTCTTTTGATGACTCCTTCCCACGCTTCACTGGTGTTGTGGAACAATGGAACAAATACAATGGAAAAATACCAAGATTTCAATGGGAAACAAAAAACACCCTACTCATATACTTATGGAACGTATGGACATTTTTTTTCAAAGCCACTCAAAGATATCTGATGATATAGCTACTATGAAGCCTACTATATTAAACACCTTTTTCACCTGCCTTTTCTTACTAGAAGCAGAAAACCTGCACTAAGAGAACAACTGCATCAAATTCCAAAACAGATTAGGAAAAGGAGGTCATGCTTTTGGAAAAGTCAAGTACTGCCTTTTCTTTTTCAAATTACTGCAAACATGTGCAAGATTTAAATTTGCATGTGAAGACATATCAGAGGCAATATATTAATGATTCCTTAACAGCTAGCAGATTTCAAATCAAAACACTGGAAAAATATGTATGTGATGTCCTAATTACACAGAGCTGTCACCCCAGCGATCCTGGAAAACAAAGGACTTTGGCAAATGAAAATGCAAATAGGTGCAGGAGGGCAGAAGGGAGATCAGGCAGTGCTGCTCTTTGGAAGCCCTGGGACTGCTCTGCCCCAGCTCCTGCCCTCCTCTGAGCTTTCACTTCAGGCCAGTGCTTGCACAAGTTGGAATGTGACTATCAGAGGAGCTGTCCATCAGTATAAATGTCACTGCTGCAATCAAACATCCCCAAAAGGCAGAACTCAAGACTCAACTTGCCTCAAAGTACTTCACAACTAAACCACAACCACCTGAAACATCTGCTTCACCACAGGAACAACTGCAAAAGGTGTTACGGGTCTGATTTATAAACTGTATTGTTCTGTTGTTGTTCTATTTCTGGAGTCCCATACTGTTATCAGATTTCTAACATCCATACCTCCTCAGTGTGTTCTTATGGCTGCAGATCTTCACAGCACAGATTCCTTCTGCTGCATGTTGTCCTCTCCCAGTTCAGGGCTCCTCCAAGGCTGTCCCTCACTGGCCAACCCACCCCCTTTTATCCCAGTTATCTCCATTGGTCACAGCTGCAGCCCAATTAAGGACATGGCAGCTGCAGCCCATCAAGGACAACGGGACCTCTGGGGCAAAGCCTCTATACAGATATTCAAGTACAATACATTTCCTCTACTATATTGTTCCACACCTTTTTTTTTCCCTAATTACACTTTCCTACAAGGTACTTAAAAGCTTTTCTTGCTATTAAGTAGCAAACTCAAAAGTCAGTGTCAGAACTGGCATGTCCAAGATCTGTTCCAGCAGTTGTTGAACTACACAGAAGAATTCTTTTCATTCTTGAATAAAAATTCTTGATGACTGAAAATCAATGTAAGTTAGAAACTTTTAAAAGGTAATTTAGTAAAAAGAGTACAGAGATCATGCAGCAGAAAAACCCATGCATGAGACTGTGCAGCATTTTCAAAGAGTAGTTCACTTTTTAAAGCTCCAATGTATTAATTTGTAAGGAGCAGAAGTCTTGGTGATTTAACAGGCATTTTGCACTCCAAAGAAGGTACATCTCTACCAGAGCTGGCTGAAAAAATGAAGAGCCTTAAATAGATTCCAATTACATGAAATGAACCACTAGGTCTTCTCAACTTTGTCATTTTCCCTCAAGATCTAATAACCCAGTAAATCCAAAGACAGGCCTGAAAAAATGGTACAGTACACATTTTTGACAAATAACACCATATTAGCATGTCCTTTAGCCATATGTATCCTGAAATTGATTGCTGGTTGAATACAAACTAAATACCTCCTCCTAGCACTGGCAAAATCCAATGCATGCTCTCCTGTAGCAAACCAAGACCAGGCAAAGGGATCTCTTGTAATTGAAGACATCACTGCTTTAAAATTTTCTTCAAGGCCTTGGTGCTAATTCCTACAAAAGATTTTTGTCATAAAACCTGCAAGTTTTTTATGATCGACAAAAAGAAACCAAATCCCAAAACTAAGAGTCTTTCAAGTTAAATTTCTTTCAGATACTGAGCTGCTTTTTCATCTCAGCTGTCTCTCTCTACCTTTCATATAATGGGGTTGGTACTAATAACTAAACATGGTTCATAGAGTAATTGTTTATTCTGTAAACATGGTTTATACTCACAAATATAATTTGTTTTCACCCCAGACTGACTGTTAGGCTGAAATAGTATTTTTCACTGAATAAAAAATTCTAATAAATTCAAATGAAGAATGACTAAAATGTTTGACACTACAGCAGTCAGCAGCTACTGGCACTGCAGAACAAAAGTTTGTCTAGTCCTAATTCTTTAACTCTCCTTATTTTAAAGAGATTATTCTGGCCAAGTTAAGGGACATTTTAAAACAAAATAATGTTTCATACAAAAATTCTGGAGAGCAGATGCAGTAAGAGGGATGTGCTGTGCTTCTGTTGACTGTAGCTTTTTTGCAGGTTTCCAGTGCAGATCTGTCCCCTGAGATCAGAAGGATGCTCCACTTTCCAGCCTCTTTTGCTGAGATTCAGAGTTTACTTTCACTACAGTAAGATTTGAAGCTGCACTGCAGCGGGGAAAGATCTCCCACTGAGAGGTGGATTAGTCCTGGAGCTTTGAGCCATGACTTCCAAAGCAGGAAGAGGAGCCTTCCCTCTGCCCCAGAGCTGCATCAGGGACACTCTCACAGCCCAGATACATTCCCCACCAGGCTGGGCTGCTTCCAGAAAGGTCCCACCTGATGCCATCACAATGGAAAAGACATCTGTACACCTATACATTAACATACTTTGAATAACAAGTTTCAGCACTCACAGTAAAATTTAGAATGATTCCATGGACTAATCTTATACAATATGGACAACTTAATTTTTAAATTTTGCCCTGCAATTTACTCTGTGGTTCCCAGCTGAAACAAAATTATTTGCTAAGCATTTAAATTTAAGGGAGTTTCACTCTGCTGCTTGTAGAGTAAGGTTATGTGAAAATACCAATTTTATCTGGTGGTGACCAGATGTAAGAGGATTTGTAAGGAGACTGAGAGGAAGTGGAATGTTGAGTGATACATCCAGAAGTACATATTTAAATGTAGGGAATTCTAAACCAAAGATCTACTGTACAATTCTTTTTTTTTTCCCTGTTAATTATTCAGAGATGCCAGACAGGATAATATAATGTCAGCCTTAATTTACATGTGACTTAACATGAACTCATTCTCCTAAATTCAATGTGTGCATAGGACAGGAAGGGATCCTCAACTCAAACTTTATACTGCCTTGAATTTCTTTCTTCTACTTTACAATTCAAATCACTTAACCTACATTTAATCTGCAACTATTTCCTTTAATTGTTCACTGCTTAATAAATCAAGATCATTCTGTTTTGAACGTTCATAAATAAAATATTCATGTAGTCTGTACAAAGGGAAGCATTTGTTAGGTTTAGTGCTGTACAATGTCCCAGTTATACAAACAGGTACTCATATTTATATGCAACTTCCTATCACTTCATGAAAAGAGACTGCTTTAAAACTACAAATTAAAAGATCATTCTTTGGGGATGACAGGGATACTTTAATTGAAAGACTTGCAAGGCCAGACCCCAAGAAGACCATGCACAAAGACAGGAAAATGCAGTGTTTAAATAAAACTGTCATTGCTAAGTCCTGGCTGTTACTAAAGTAAGAGCCTGGAGCCTTGGATATAATCTGTATATTGCAGTATGTAGAGATTTAACTGATTTGCACTCCAGCAATACCAAATTGTGGCAGACACTAACTGGGGACATTTATTTTATTACAAGCACGATTAGGACCCAGGTTTTATTTTTGTGCAATCTTAGCTGCCAGAAGAAAAGTGCCAATTCAGTTAGTAAGAATAGTGGTGACATTTTGCAATCCAATTTCCTTTAAAAAAATATATGTAGTCATACCTTTCTTCCCCTTGGCTTCATTAATAATCAATACCATAAAAATAGTCACACCTCTCAAGCTTTGAATTATTTCCTTAGAGAAGCCACACCCTTCCCAAGCCCATTCTGCAGATGGGAAGGATTTGATTTTACAGTTTGCCAAAACTGTGGTATTTAAATAAAGCTGATTTTCTCAGCTCATGCCTTGCTTGTTTAATTGAGGGGTCTGGAAAGGGCACGGGTTGCAAGCTAGAACTGCTTTTACTTTGTCCACAGGGGCATTCATTAGATTTGAACATCAGCTGGAAACTCAGAATTTGTACTTGTTTGCAGGTGTTGCTGGGATAAAAATTTCAAGGGCTTATCATCCATGAATACCTGCAGGCACTGACAGTGAGCCAGCAGGACTTGCTGGAAGGGTGAAGAACAAAAGCAGGAGGGAAAGAGCAGAAGACATTAATCTAGAGAAAATCCCAGGAGACAAGGTCAGTACATCGGTCACTGTCTGCCTGAGGTGAGAAATTCAATAAAGTCAGAGCCCTGCAAATCTCCTGATGAGTCTTGGTAACATCTTTCATTTCAATAACAACTTTTATGGCTGGCAGAAGGTAAAACACTTTGTGATAAGCAGCTCTTGGAATGTCCCAGACAACTGCAGTTGCCAGCCTCAAAAAAAACCCCCAGAAACAGCTGTTGCCTTGAAATGTCTACCAAAATTTGGCAATTCAACAGGATTTTCCTAGAAAAGCCCCAACTGTGCAGATTAACTTTTTAACACAAGCTGTTTACTTGTATCACAATACTCTCAGGAGTCCCTGTCACATTTTGGGACAATTTTATTCTGTCGTGTATGGCCACATAGGTGAAGAGTCCTTAATTCCATAGGCAAAGGGCATAATATATTTCTGGACAAAAACCTTTTACTACCACTTTCTTCCACCCAGAGCTCAGGAAGAGCCTGTGCTGCTCCAGCGCCACCAAACCAAAAAATTCAATTTAAACAATATAGTTCACTCCTAACCATCATGACTGATCTAATGGTATTAAGAGTTTGGAACACCATGAACTGAACTAATTCTGTACTGAAGAGAAAAAAAATGTCAAAGGCTGCAAACTCGCAGAAGTTTTAGACTGGACTTTTGATGGCAATCACTGAACAATCACCTGCCCTGCAGCCACATATAAAAAGCTCATAGAAGAGTCTAAAACTTAATTTGAATTAAATCATTTTCTGATGTCCATAATTTAAATATTCTTATCAGATAATGAATGAATCCTATAACCAGGAAAAACCTCCTTTATGAGATAACATACCATATGCTGTTTCACACACAGTTTAAGCACCCTAATTAATATCTTACATATAATGAGCAGCAACTGATTTAGTCTTTGTATACAACCATGGTTAAGTGGACAGAACCAACCAGCTTTAATTTGCCTGATGCCTCAAATTATGCATCCATTTAACTTCAAGATGCACCATGTGCACAAGTCTTCTGCTTGTTTGCCTTTTTTTGCTTTGCCTTGAATCTTCCCTTTTTATGCCATGCCATTCTAGAAGTAAATAAATATACTGAATAAAATTAATTTGACACAGGAAAAAAACTTTAAAAGGTATCCTCAGAGAAATAAGAAGAAAAATACGAAAGGTAAATCTTTAATAAAAAAAGCACTAAGGGGAGACCTGCATGACCTTCAGACTCTCTCCTGTCAGGAACACATCAAAACCTGTAATGTGACATGGCCAAGACAGGTAACAAGTTGTGACAACCTGCTGGCAACTATGCATAACATTATGCTATTCTAAAGCACAGGGTTATTTATATTCATCTTGTCATTACCCAGTCCAGCTCATTAGGCTGTTTTTTCTGCAGATGAAGAACACACAGATACCCAGGGCTTGCATTAAACCCAGGCTTCCTAGTGGCAGCCTAGCAGTGTAACTACCAGAACCACCCTTCCTGGACTGTGCTGATTTGATGAGGATTTAAAGCCAGCAGGGAGAAGCCCGGGCTGGCTGTGAAGGGCTGGTCCAGCTCAGGGCAAGGCTGGAGGAGCAGGGGCAGGGATGGCCCTGGCAGCCTGGCCAGGGTGGCTCTGGTCAGGGCAGGCACAGGGAGCACAGCCCAGCCCCTGGCACCGAACGCACCGAGCACAGCGTGCCCTCAGCTGTGGAGGAGACTCAGATTCATTCCTCCTTGATCTCAAGAGAGCTGGAGACTATTTAAAGAATTTTAAACTATGCTATCACAGCTGCTTCTAGCTCATCTTTGTTTTGTGGGGGCTTATCCTCCCTAAAAACCAATATGCACATTCAAATACTGGCATATGGCACAGGCTTTAAGAACAGATGCCCTTTTGCATCTCCAGTGGGTAAGGGATGACACACAAAATATTAAAATGACCTTAAAAGAGGTTCAGGTTACCTGTGAAACAGTTCATACTTCAACATTTTTTTTTTTTTTCAAATCTTGGACTTAAGATAAAGTCTTTAAAAATCAAAACATTCCACAATCTCTACATGACAAATTCCTTCTAACTGGTATTGGAATATGATCCCAATATTACCAGATGGAACGTGCCTGGGCTCTTCTGGCCCTTGCTGCTTGGCCAGAGGTGGCAGCTGTGGTGTTTCACCTCAGAGACACCTTTGGCTGGCTGGATGCTGCAGCTGGCACTTGGAACAAGTCCAGGCAAGCAGGAACTCAGGTTTACCTCTAATGGAAAGGCTTTAGGCGAGGTGAAGAGGAAAAGGAGACGGATTCTGCTGGAGGGTTAATCCAGAGTTTATTCCATGGTCACAGATCTCTGAATCTTGTAACAGCTCCAACAGAATCCCGACCACATGGTCTCAGTGTCCTTGTAAGCTTGGGGGCAGGGGAAGGGGTAGGTGTGCCACCAAACTGGCAGCATTTGAAAGTATTCCTTTCGCTCCCATTTTTATTATTTCCCTGCCTTCACTTTTTAATGAAATGAAGAAACCCTTTAGTGTTTGTGAAAGCCATCAGATGAGTAGCCCCAGAGAACCAAGCCTAATTAAATTGTTTTCAGAGTGTGTGGCTTCCTTTTCCCATTAGATAAACAGAGAGGCTGGCAACCACCCAAGCTGCACTGAGGGTACCCTAAAAGCCAACAGCCACTTCCCACTGAAGCCAAGGGTCTCCATCCCTTGTGCTTTCCATTTTCACTTTTCCAACACTATCAGAGTAGGTAATTTCCTGACCAGGAGAAAATATTCCCTTGGTTTGGGAAATGCCCTTCAGCTCCAAGCCACAAAGTGCAGCAGGTCCTGCTGCACCACAGGCAAAACCCTTCCTGTTCTTGTAACTTCCACAAGAAAGAACAAAACACAACAAACCCTTCCTGTCCGTGACTGCTTCTTTATAACGCTAGGATTTTTTTAAGATAAGCTGTAACCCAAGTGCAAGCTTGTAACAGGCTATGCTGAGGTGACCCAGGCACTACTGTAATACTTCAGGATCAAGAGGAAAACAGAAAAAAGTCAGAACTTGAGCCTTACCCATGATGTGTTATCTCTGTGATGCTGCACTGAAATCTGCATAAAACAAAAGAACCCGATCTCATATTCCCAGTCCCCAGTGGAAGCAACAGCCTAAAGGAAAAGCTAGAACTGAAGCACTGCTATAAATTGGTTTTTAGTATTCATAATGGCTTGTCATTCAAAATTCCCAAATGGGAGCAGAAATAATTTCCTGAATTTGTATATATAAATTAATATCTTTAGTCTGCACAGAAATACCTTGTTTGCTTACTAGCCTCCTGCCTTATCTATTAGTTTCTGCATTGCTACAACTGTGCACAATACATCCTAAGTCTACTGTTTTATTTAAATGAGCCTGAGCAGCCCAAGTAAAAGGCTCAATACAATGAAGATTTAACTACCAGTGAAATAGGGGATTATTACAGATGCAACCAGAACAAAGAGCCAGCATGTCAATGTATTTATGTATATATTCACAAATACAACAGACAATGCTATTCGTGCTAAAATACTGAGATAAACATCTTGGGACTGCATTTATTTTAACAGTGTATTTTAACCTCATATATGTCTGACACAGCCAACCTAAAAGGGCCACAGCACCTCATAAGAAGAGCTAATGTCTAAGATGACACACAACAAAATACTGGTTTAGCAGAGAAGAAAAAACAGGATTTTTTGCTTGCTAAAAGACATGGCTTAAAACCGGCCAACCTCATTCACATAATCAACTCTATTGATTTCAAGAGATTCAGACTGACAAACCACGAAAGTGGGGCTGATCTCATCTGACTGTAAATACTTACAGGGTGGATATCTGCACGTGGGTGAGTCAGCTTAAGCTCCTTTTGCAGCAGGGACCTGCATGTGGGTTATTAACCTCCAGTCCCTCTATGTTGTGGTGTTGTGAGGGTCCCCGTGACAAGGTGAGAGATGAGAATTTAACTCCAAGTTCTCAGAAGGCTGATTTATTATATTATGATATGATATGATATTACATTAAAAGAAAGTATATACTAAAAAGAATAGAGAAAAGATACATCAGGAGGCTAGACAAGAATGAATAATAAAAACCCGTGACTGACCAGAGAGTCCAACAGAGCTGGACTGGGATTGGCCATTCATTAAAAACAATTCACATGGAACCTATCAAAGATGCACCTGTTGGTGAGCAACCTCCAGACCCCACTCCAAGCAATCAGGTAATTAGTGTATACGTTTCTTTTCTGAGGCTTCTCAGCTTCTCAGGAGAAAAGCCCTGGCAAAGGGATTTTCAGAACATATATCACGGTGACACCTCTACTGTTTGTGGAGAGAAGCAGGTGCTTCCATGGAGAAATGGAATGTTCTAGACTGGGCTGAGTAGAGCCTTTACAGGGAGTCTTGACACAAACTTTCCATCAGCTAAACCCCTCTCCCACTCTCTATAATGGTCACAAAAGGGAAAGGAAGTGAAAACCAGAGTGTTGCTCAAGATTTAAGGCAAAACAATTAAATAAAGTGCAGAGTCCTTTTTCATTATGAACAAAGGCATCTCTGAGCAGGAAGAAAGAGAAGCAGAGCTCACACTAGACCTATGAATATCTTTATTGAAAGCGTGCACTTTGTGCATGCTCCTGCTCTGTCATTCTGCAGAAGAAAGACTGTTGCTGTTTCAAGAAGAGTTCCTGTAAAGCACTGATTTAAAATAAGCAATTTAAAATTATCATGCAAGATAGCTACCCAAGTGAAGCAAAACAGTCAAATGTTAGTGAGGCACAAAGTCACCCAAACTGCCAATCAAAATTATATCAGAATTAATTTGAAACAGTTACATTTAAAAATACACTTCCTGTAAAAATTAAGTTCTTGTTTTTTCTTTTTTCTTTGAAAACAATAAATGATTTTTTTATCATTTCTATGACTTTTCCTCATTTTCTATACTTTCATGCAAAAGCAAACCATTTAGGACAGCATTCAGAAGATTAGCACAAGGAATTAGCAAGAGACCCAAGTACATTTAATTGTCACTGGAGTATTATTACAAAACTTGGCTCTAAGACAGGTTTCAGTCTCACAGAGACTTCAGGAAGAAATGTAAGAGACTGCAGAGGAGCAGGAGAAATACTGAGACTTCCTTGTCCTCCCTCTTTCTGGACACACCATAAGATGTAGAAATTGAGATAACTACTCAGTTTAATTGCTGATGATCTCAATTCAACATTTGCCCACAACAGCAAATCCTCATGCACAAGTAACAAAGGGGGAAATGTGAAATGTCCAGAGCTGCTCTGTGCACTGCTCCCAGCTACAGACAGTGACCCTGCCCCATGCATTTGAGGAAAAAGTTCAATTTAGAGTCAACTCCAGACCAAGCATGCCTTTTAAAATAAATCCTGCCCCTCGACAAGTCCAAGGGAGCAGACTCTAGGCCAAGTTTGTGCATTTGGTGTGGGTTTAATTTTTCCCTCAAGTTGTGATCAACGGAAAAACCTCAGGCAAAATTCTAGAGGTTATCACAATAAAACTACCGAATCAGTAAATGTACTAGGAAGAAAGCAAGCTTCTAGTATATGTTTTTCTCTGTTTTGTTGTAAAAATACCTTTGTGTGGGGGATTTGTTTCCTCCTTCTTCCTCTCAGCTGCTCAAGGAAATAAATATATAGAAAATCTGCACTGAAATTCTCACTCAAGATGGTTATTCTGTAAAAATGTTTTTCAAAGTTTACCTTGGACTTTTTTTTGCAAGGGAATAAATGCATTTTTCCCAAGGTGAATAATTAACATTTGCCCTCTCCATCTTAACTGGCACACAGGGATAAGCTGAACTCATCAATTTGACTGCCATAATAAATTTAAATGTTCTGAACACACATTTTCTTACTTTTATATAGTTGAGGGGAAAAACACCCACAAACAAAAAACTTGTAAGGAGAAAATACTACACATTCATAACAGTCTGGAATATACATGCAGTGCCATGGCACTGTCTGGCTGTTTCTACTGTGAACGTGGTGCACAGAATGGGAGGGGTGTAGCCACAATGACAACTTGTGACAGTGAGGGATGACAGGAGAAAAATGATAAAACAACAGAGTAGGATGTAGCAGTTTAGCTTTGCAACATTCAACTAAGGAAAAAGCATAATTTTACTTTAAAAAATATTTTAATGTATCTGTTTTGTTCTCTGTTCAGGTTTATGCTACACATTTATTAAGAGTGACTTTGAATTTCCTCTTCTGCTATTTGATGAGAACAGATGTTATTTTCTCCCAACTTCTTGACACCTGTAACTGTCAAAATTCCCCATGCTCATTTAATTATCATCCAACAAGAAGGATTTATTCAAGCAATTTACCTAGGAGGGCCAATTCAAAATAAGATACCCTTTTCACTGCTATTAAAATAAATTCAAGAAATCCTGTTTATTGCATTCATTGGAATGGCTGGCTCTGTCTTTTAGATTCAAAAAATAAAAAAGCAGTATTATGAAGTCACCTAAGACAGCAGGGATAACACTGGGAGTAGAAAGCCCATCCTGAAGCAATTTCCACATTTACATTTCCCATCTTTCAGTTTTTTAAAGGGAAGTCTTGCACCCCCACTTGCACAAACATAATTTCCCTACAGGTAACTATTGTTATTGATACTTGAGACCTGAGCATGGTGTTTTAGCCACACTGAGCAGGATGTGTTTTCAAGCCATCTCATGTCCAGCAGTGTTTTTGTTTTAGCTTGCCTTTGCAGCTCTAAACCCAAAATGTGAACTAAAATGGATTGACTAGAGATAGGAAGGAGGTTGCAGTCAAGCAATAAGAATTTGGTTGAAAATTTAAATACTGTAATACACTGCAGCAATGCCATGTGGCAGAATGTGCCTGAGGCCCAGTGCAGAGCATGATGACATCTTCCCCTTTCCTTTTTTTTCCCCCAGTTAGTTAACTTAATTAATATCTTGTGTTTTCTAGGAGTTGTTTCCTGCCCCTCATTATTACCTTGCTTATTTAAAACTTGTGCACCTGTGTTCTAATAATTTAGGAGTTTTCAGTTGGTGGACTTTGGGAACTTGCAGATAAAAGTAGTCAGGAAAAGATAAGTTTGGCCATGGGATGTGTGTTACAAATGTGCAGGGGCTCCCATGCTGCCTATCTCTTTGAAAGAGATTTTTGAAAACTGAGTGACTGCTGAAAAGGTCTTTGCTAAACGCTGTAAGCAGCCAAATTTCAGTGAGTACTTACAGTGCAAAATACCTTAAGGGGGAATGAAAATTCATTTTTCTCCAGCAACTTGATCCACTTTACTAAAAAACCACAGAAGGGAAGGTTAGTCTCTTTCTGTTCTTGTTGTAACTTGTTTTCCAGAAATGTGGAAGCAGCCAGTTGGCCAACGTGCTTCCTTTCTACTTTCTCAAGAATGCCATTCTTTGACTGCCTCAGCCTGGGATCCCCATATAGAATTGTAAGAAGGGCTCCAGGGTCTGAATGCAAGTTATTTCCAGCTGTTCAGTGCGGGCAACTTCTTGAATTACTTTGTTTGTTGATATATACATTTTAAATTTGCTCTTGATTGCTGTGACATGGTTTAGGCACTGCTCTTACCTGACACAAAAAGTGCAGTCAAATCATTAGTGTGAGTAAAAACCTTAAAATTAGAAATGATGACAAAAGACACAGCTGTCAGAGGAGCAGAATTTCAGTAAAATGTTTTTAAAAAACTTGTAAATCCCATTTCTATAGGTCTCTTAGATAGGTTTTGATTTTTTTTTCCTGTAAGTTACTTTGAAGCCTCCAGTGCTTAATCTCCTTTAGCATGTATTACCTGTCCAAGAAAAAAAAATAAATTGCTTGAGGCATCCCTCAGAATTTTCCCACAGGGAACTGGAGGTAAAATGCCAGCTAATAGAAATTCTGAGGAATTCACCCAATACATTTTAGTTATTATGTAATTGCTTAAAATTATTACCAGTAATGTTGGCGCCAAAAGGAGGAATCAGATACCTGCTGGGTTATCTCATAAGCTTTCTGGCTTTTATTTCTGAATCTGAATTACTAAGAAAGCAACCTGTCTTCCTTTCTAGTAGCTTTGGAACCTAGCAGCAAATAAGCAGAGGTTAAAAATCTTGGAAATAACTATATCCAGATCAGCCTCCTCCAGCTAATAGAGGGAGACACTGTAGGTACTCTCTTGTGCCAGTTGAAAGCTGCATTTTTTAATATTCACTGTCACACAATGTGCATGGGAAAGAACACTCACCTGTTCCCAGTAACTTCCTGAACATTGCAAAATTTTCAAAAGTACTTGCATTAACCCCAGAACTAAGTCCAAAGGAAAACTGGCATTATCTGCTCTTGTTCTCAGTGATCTGATTTATTTAATCACATCCCAGGTCCTTCCTAAGCCTTTGGGAAGAATTTCTGAGCAGAAATGGGACTGTTAGTTCTACTAAGATGACTGCCAGGTCCTGGTCTGTGCTGTGTTTCATTTTCCATCATTTAAACTGAATCCTGATTGCAGATGGATGAGGAACTGGGGCACAGCAAAATTAGCAGCAGTATTAGTGAACGAGACAGAAAGTGTACTCTGCTATTTCCAGACACTGTACAGGAGATCCATTTGCTCAGCTTGGTGGGATCACATGTGCTTTCAGAGGCTGGGAGCAGGAAACAGAGCAGCTGCTGGAATTCAGCATCTCTGGGAATGGGACAGCCAAACATGGAGATGGGTCTTCACCACTCCAGTCTTCATTCTGGGAGCCAGCTGTCCCCTTTGCAAGGATCAGAGAATGTAAAAATAAGTGAGAACTAGAGGGAAAATTGCCAGGTTGCATGGGCACACTAGCAGAGCTTGGGAGCCTCAGTCAGTGGCAAGGGCTGAGCTTTTGACACGTTTTGGACTTTTTTACTACAAGCTTGGCAATGTCAAAACATACACTATCCTAGCGGGATAGATAAAGTTCGCAATGTTTGAGGCGGGTAATTTCTGTCACTATCTGAAGATTTTTCCTGTTTGCTCAGCATGTGTGGTATCCTCCTATAAGAAATGAGCATTTTACAGCAGAGGGTGGTGGTTTTGCATCCTTCAGAGCACTGACTGCACCACTTCAGATAGCCAGTTGAGTTTTACATAATCATTTGCCCTTCTGGAGGAGCCTGTGCTTGAAAACAAATAGTCAGTAAAGCTCTTTGCTACTGAGCAGCAGGAGGTAAGAATGTCAGTGAGAACTGCTGATGGCCAAGCTCCAGTTAAGAATTTTGGTGAACTATTCCCTGACATCTGTGTTTTCTAATTATTCTTACACTAAAGGCAGATTTCCAAGACATAAGATCATTATTGCTCCTGGGATGATCAGTTACAGAAAAGGTGGCTGGTGGAACCAGAGTCATTCTTGCAGTGAATGGCCCTGCCTCCTTTGGATATTACTGGTGGGGATGATTTTTTCTTCCATTCTGGCACAGGTGACACATTGAACTTGAGCTGATTAATATCCCTAAACAAAAGCTTCAGTGTTTACTGTTCTAGAAGGAGGCTTGTCAAATTCAATCAGTCATTATATTTACATGGCAAATTATTTTTGGGATATATCATAATCAGCCTGTGTATTAATATTTTTCTGAGACAAAGCACAGAAATTTAACACTGTTTGGGAGCCTTTGCAATAAACAGAGAGGCTAAAGCAATGTTTGCAGCAGGAAGATAAATGTTGTTACATTTTTAATAAGTGTGGGTTTTTTCTTCCATAATGAAAATTCTTTTGCTGTTTTTGCTGGGAATCTTCTTTGTCAGAGGGCATATTTAGCTCCTCTTGTTGAGGCTCAATCTATATGCTAACTGCTTTGGTAAAATGCCAGCTGACCTTGTGACAATTTTGTACACATTGGGACTGGGGCCCTTGTGGTGTTTGTTTCTGTCACTAGTTTGGATGCAATTCCTCTTCTGGCTTTGCACTGCCCAGGGAATGCTGCCTTATACTTCTACATTTGTGAAGAAGAAATAAAGATGTGCAAGGGAAGCACTGTGTTTCCTTCTGGGAACAGATTTTTATGGTGCACATGTAGTTTCAACCCCCCTTTTTGAAACTGTGTGCTATTTCAAGGTGGCAGAGCAGGCACATCTGCAGGTTTACCATGCTGAGTTCAGGAAGAAAAAAAACAATTGTGCAGTTTGACCTAGCAAGGGAAATTCTGACAGTCCATCAGTTGGTGCTGTCAGCTCTGTACCTTATATTACCTTGGCAAAATTTCAGCTAGCAGGCTTTTGTAGAGTTATGGACTGCCCTGACAATAACTGAAACTTGTAAAAAAATCTTATTTGATGACTACAGCATGGTTGCTTTGTAAAGCATGTATTTTCTGTGCTTTTCTGTAATGTAATTTAGTGCTGTAACAAACGTTTTATTCCTTGTTAGAAGAACTTCCCCACATGAAGTATGAAAATTTACTGTAGAGGCAACAAAGTCATTAAGAGCTGTAGTAGTACTATACAAGAACAAGAATTCCTGTCCATTATGCTGAGCTGATACTTTCATAGTAAAACATGTTTTAATTCATGCCTTAGCAGCTTATTGACAGAAGCCAATTGTTTTTCTTTTAAAATTTCACTTTCATGAAATTCTTTACACATGGATTACAAAAAAACCTCAAACAACAAAACCAAACCACAACCCTCAAACCAATGTAATCACTTAAATCTTTCTGTAGAAGAGCAATAAAGAAAATTCTGGTAGGTAACTAGGAATATTTTGTGAATTATTACAAGCTTTAAACACAACACCGTAAGAAACTACAGTTTAGAAATTCATGAGTATAGCATTAATTTGATAGAGTAATGACAGATATGAGTGATAGAAATAGAAATTCTTGTGTGTGAATATAAAACCTCTGAAACCCCACATTTGCCATTTTTTAAGGAATATCTGATCTTAATGTATGTTATTGATTGGTTTTTCAACCCAGAAGCTCTGTTTAATTATTAATACATTTCTCTCCAGGAATCTCCAGTTTCTTGTGTGTGTTTAGAAGCAAAACCTGTTCCCTTCCTCCCCTGCCTCTGAAAGCCCTGAAGCCCTGGCCCTTGTGCCTTTGCCTGAGCTGCTGTTTACTCAGAGCTGCAGTGCAACCTATGGAAGAGCTGAGTTGCCATTTACTCTGTTAATATCTTAATTTCATTGATGTGCAAATGGCCTCAGTGCTATGAACACTCTCCTTCTAATGGAATATTCTGAGCTATTGATTCTTGGGCGGCCTTCATTGCATACCTTAAGGTACAATCCAAGTCAGGGCCAGCTCTTTGTGCTCCAGGTTTATTTCAGAAGTGCTTCTGTACAGGTCAGAAAAAGGGTTCCAAGGCAAGTTGCCTAGCCCTAAGTTTCACTGAGTTTTAGGTGCTGTCTTTTTCAAGACAGCATTAATAGTTCTGGGGTTTGTCATGAAATTCCCTTTCCTCAGTAACCACAGTTGTGTTTTCTCTCATAAACATTGAATGTAAAGATGGGATTTTGGAGAAGCCCTTTTCCTCTACCATTTGAGTGGCCTGAGCTGTGAACCAGAAACCTCTTGCCATAAAAACTTTTTTTTTTTGTTATTAAAAGTCTGATTTCTGTGGACAAAGTCATCAGTTTGGGACAAAGATTTTCTTTTTAATGGGACTCTCTTGAGAAGGAGTCTTCACTCGCTAGGAAAAACTGTGCTGAGTACTATGGGCCTCAGAGTCATCTACCATGAAGCTTTTTGGTCACAAGTGTTCCTGAAAACTGATCCTGGCAGGAAAACCTCTGTGTCCCACCTGGGGAATCCTCCACAGTCAGTGGGACTGGTCTCTGTGGCAGACATGGCTGCAAAATTCTCTTTGGGCAATGCCATTTGGAATTTCTGATTATGTTAATGGCTCCCACAAGGAGCCAGCAATTTTAATAAAGAGGCTTTACTGAGACAGGAGTCTAATTAATGGGAATGCACATTTTGTACATCCATTTCCTCTTGCACACATAGATTTTCCCACAATGCCTCTTTAGAATAGAAGCATTTAAGATTTGCGTGTTTGATTTTTCTGATCTTGAGAATATGTGCTGCCTTAGATTAATGTCCCAGTTGCCTTCTAAAAGTTACTTAATTTTTTTCCTTGTTTTGGAGCTGAAAGTTTTCCAGAAAAAAATATTATATTTTCTGAATTGCATAGTACTTTTCTCTTTTCTTTAATCCTCATGACTCCTGCAATCCTACTGGCTTGCTCTGTAAATCCACAGTCAGCATGAGTGACACTGGGATAATCTGCTTCACTATGCATTTTGAGAGAAATTAATTCCACCCTGACCCTCTTGTTTTTCCAGACCAATCTGTAGCCTGTTCCTTGACCAATTTTTGAAAATCATGGCTGGAACAGTTACTGTTGAGTTTTTAGGAATACAGAAATGCCACTGAGCTGCCAGCTCAGCACAAGCCAGAAGAACAGACAGGCAGTAGGGAACACATTGGTTCATGTTTGCCACTGCCTGGCATTTGACACAGTATTTATGCCATTCCTATAATAATTACATTAGCTTTTATGCTAGTGAATACTTTGATTCTTCTTTCCCTTGCCCATGCTTCAGACCCAGGGCTTACAGGTGATAAGGAAAAGAGCAACTCCACAGATGTGAGGTGAGGAAGAGCCTCCCTGCATGAGCCCAGTGTGGCCTGTGGGCAATGCAGGGCACGATTCTGGGGCAGCAGAGGGGACAGAGAGAGTGAGTCCCTGCTTTTCATACTGCTCTGACTGAGCCTTCTGCTCCTTCCCCAGCCCCACAGAGCCTCAGATCTGTGAGCTGCTGCAGCATGGCCATGACAGCAATTGATGGGAGTCCAACAGAGATAAGATTTTAGGGCAAGGACTTTGTATTGTACTTGCAGGGAGCCCCAATGAAGGGAGGAATGAACCTGACTCCATGTTCTCAGAATGCTAATTTATTATTTTATGATACTATATTATATTAAAGAACACTACACTAAACTGTTCTAAAGAATACAGAAAGGATACTTACAGAAGGCTAAAAAGATAATAATGAAAACTCCTGACTCTCTCCAGAGCCCCGACACAGCTTGGCCCTGATTGGCCAAAGAGTGAAAACAACTCCCAGCAGAATCCCATGGAACAATCACCTGTGGGTAAACAATCTCCAAACACATTCCAGATGGGAGCACAACACAGGAGAAGCAAATGAGATAAAAACTGTTTTCCTTTTTCTCTGAGGCTTCTCAGCTTCCCAGGAGAAGAATCCTGGGCAAAGGGATTTTTCAGAAAATGTGAATGTGACAAATTTGAGTGCAATCACACTGTCTGAGAACTCAATCCAGGGGCTCTCTGTTACATTCTTTCCATGGGAAGAATGCAGGCTAAAAAATAATTTAATATCTATCAATATCTTAAGGTTTTAAGGTAAGGAAAAAATCTTATGACAGAACAGTCATACCCAGGACTTCCTTGTTCTCACTTTCAAATAAAAACCTTATATCTTTCTTTTAGTAACAGAAAGGGTGCAAATGCACAGTGCCCTCAGAGATGACTTTACTCCTTAAAATTGGTCTTAACTGGACAGTTAGAAATGATAATCCAGTTGCTGGAGAAAAAAATACCCAGAATTATCTTCCACTGCATCTGTGCCAGCACAAAGAGCACACTGAATAATTTCTTCTCTCTGTTCCTTCTTTCCCTAAACAGATAAACAAAATTTTTAAGGGAGTTACATGGCATTCTTACCTGGCAAAAGCCAGGTTAAATGCACAAGGGTTTTGCCTTAACCTGCCAAGAAACATTCCCTGTGGCTGACCCAACACTTCAAGCACGCTGAGAGTCCTTGCTCCTGTAAGCATCCTGTTCTGAACTTCAGGGCAGCCACTCACAGCCCAACAGCTGCTCACACAAGGACCTTTGGAAAATACGGCAATCAGAAAATCACTGATGAGTAGAACTCAGCATAATCCAAAAAAAAAAAAAAAAAAAAAATCACTCTCCATGACCACCCCAGTTTGGTATTTACCACCTCAGTATTTTAGCAACCCTTGGGGTATGGGGATTACTCTGTAATTAACCCTGGAGTTAATGACTGCAGGTATTTATTTCCCTGCTGACAGGCACACACAGGGTGCTGTGGGCTGAGTGGCTGCTTACCCATCAGTCCCTGGAAAAGGGATACACACAAAGGTGGTGAACACACAGCCCCGTGGGACAGGGTTTGTGATTACACTTCTGCACCACATCTCCTCGTACCTCTCTGCTTTTTTGCCAGACAACATCTCTCTCTCTCCCCATAGCGTGAGGACAATACTGGCATTTCACCAGGTATTGCAACCTTTTGCCTGCCTTTGTTTTCCTCTTCATCTCAGAACACAAATAGAAACAGTCTTTGAAGTATATTTAGACTAAAGTTTTTTTTAAATGTTAAATTTTCAGGAATGTTGCCAATTCACTTTTAGCAGATGGTTTGCTATTTAATGTCTCTAGGCAGGCAGAAAAGCTTTAATCAATAGAATCAAAAGAAATGTTGAGAAATTACAAGCAATTTTACAAAATCAAAGGCATTTCCTACATATTGTCAAGCAGACAAAAATATATTGACAAGTTGTTACTGCAAGGAGCTGAGGAATGCTTCCCACATTACAACACTGAATTTCCTTTTACAAGTTTTCCAATCTCCAGGTTTCCTCCTAGCAAGGTATTTTACCCTGTCATAAATTTAGAAATTCTCCAAGAGCAGCTTAATTAAGAAAAAATGGATCCAGGGCTGAGCAACTAAAAACCTACCCTCAAGAGCTGGCAGTGCCCTCATACAAAGCTTTACCTCCGCTTACTACTTTGAACAAGAAATCAGTGGTGTGGTTCCCCATTTCTCTGGGGCCCAGTATTGCACCTGCAGTCAGCCAGGAAAAGAGGCAGAACAGGCAGGAATCAGCCTAGCCACCAGCTATCACTCAGAGAGCACTGAGAGCTGTCTGCAAACCTGATATTCCAATACTCTTCAGGCAACACTTCCACCCTCTGCACTGCCAGGCTGCACTGCCTGCTCCTGCCACACTGAGGGATTTTGCAAACACACTCCCATGCGCTCTAACCAAGCTCTTGCTTTTGTGAAAAATGCCTATTTTATGATTGGCTTTTGGCAAATATTAAAATGAGTATTATATGTGTTATGTTAGAAAGTGATGCTGTATTAATTCTCTTAAGTAGTGTCGTAAATATAGGTTTAGGTTATAACACAATGTTAAAATAGAATCTATGTAAGATACTTTTTTTACAGAAAGGACTCACAGTGAGGTAGCAGCCACAGGGCACCTGAATCTTTCAGGGAAAAGAGAATTTATTGCCCCATTATCAGGAGAAATGAACTTCTTCCTGCCCCACTCAGCCATGATGATGCCGTCAGGATTATGAGAAAGAAGTTGACACTGCCCAGACAGAATCCTGTGTTTGAATGGAATTTATGCATCATGGATGAGGTGTATGGATATACAACAGGCTGTTGTTTTTAAGGGTTAATCCTCTGTTAATGTGGGGCCTTTTTTGGGCTTATTTTGCCCAGAAAAGGTATCTGGACTGTCCATAACTCTTTGTTTCTATTGTCTTATATTGTCCTAATCCTTATTGTCCAAAATTATTATTACTCTATATTGGTATTTTTATGACCATTTTATTACTATTAGACATTTAAAATTTTAAAAACAAGTGATTGGTGTTTTGCACACTTTGGTGCTTGCATTACCATTCACAAATTCTTTCATGTAAGCCTGTCAGGCAATAGTGGAGCCCCTTCCTACCTTCCAGACAAGACATATGGATCCTTAGCTCAAGCATATTTTCAGAGAGAGATATGCTATAGAAAATATTTTAGGTATTTAACATTTCCATATTAATGTACATGCAAAATTTTGTCTCAGTATTTAAATGAGAGTAACAGAATGAGCACTGTGAAGGTGCTTTAAACAAATTTTATGTCTTTTTATGTAAGAAAGACATAAGCTGTGCTGAAAACTCGTGTGTTGATAGAATTGCGCTTATAGGAATTGTAACAATGAACCAACGAGATTTAAATATTTCTATACCAAAAGCATTCCTGTTACAATGGGAGCAAGTGGGAATGATATGTATCCAAATATAAGTTTTGTGTTGTCATCTTGTTACAGCTTTTTCCAGTGCTGCTGTTTTCAGTGCCTAAATTCACCAGTGATCTTGGCATTGTGTACAAGTTTACTATCCCTTTGGAACTTGGGTTTGGGTTTTTCTATTGCTGATTTGTTTGCTTTATGTCTAACAGTTTTGCATTCATTTTGAACTTGTACAGCTTTACAGCCACGTGAAAACATGAGCTGAAATACCTCATTCTGTTACATCCAAGTTTAATGATGTCATAATCCTTTATGGCTGACATCATGTTGTAAAGTCAGAGTTCTAACTCTGAAAAAGCAGGATCAAAACAACAATGCACAATTATAATATTTAAGACCAATAGCATCACAAGTTTGGTTCCAGGCCCAGTATTTTGCTTATGTTAGTCTGGCTGCACGCAAAAAAAAATTCTTACTTCATTAAAGGTGCTACACATGTTTTATAAGATCCATATAATCAAAAGCAAATAGATTTAAGTCTTCAATTTTCGAAGATTTGGGGTTAATTAACAAGAAAATATTTTTAGCAATCTACTAGATGTGAAATTGGTTTTGAGAGTGGCAGGAAAGCAAAAGGCTTTCAGAAGAGAATCAAAAATGTTGCATCACTTCTTTCCACTCCATGGAAACTCACCAACACTAGTTTCACCAGTTTCAATAAAACCAGTGCAGAATCCAGAGCTCCTGCTCAATAACTGCAATTTCATATCAACTAAGAAAGGATAAAACCTTCAGGTATTCTTTACAGCCTGTAGCTTTTGCTGTACTTTTCTGCCCCTTCACTCTCCTTGTCCTTCAAACTGTTAAATGTGAACACATCTAATCAGAAATTCCACAGAAATTACAGCATACTACTCCCACACCCTTCACTTGAACAACTTAAAATATTCCTGTTAGCACAAGTAGAAGAGGGAAAGGCTGGCATAACGTGATCATTCCATATACTGCTGGTAAAATTACAAATACCTCAGAGAAAGACAAATACACAGAAAAAAAGTTATTTTTAAAATGGTTCTGTGCTCAGTTCTGTAAGCCCTTTTTATTCTGTGCACAAAGAAATCCCAGAAGATGTTTTCTCCAACCTTAATTTCAATGCAATGATAATCCTGTAATGGATGAGTACAGACTCACTGAGTCTGCAGCGCTTGAAAAGTTTAACTGACAAGTTTTGCTTTTACCTCCAGCTTCCCAAATCTTCTTGCAAAGCCTCTGGCAAGTCATGACTTGATGCAAAAAGAAAAGCTTCAAAGCAATTTGAATCCACTGTGAAAGCAGGGACAGGTAATTCTCTGCATTAGTTGGATGATTCATGGAAGAGATCTTTAGCTAGATTCAGATTACATATGAGCAAGTAACACAGTCTAAAAATCTTTATTATCTCCCTAAAATGAAGGCTAGAATGATCATTTATCTATGAAGGAAAAAACCCACAGAAATACTATCTTTTTCTTATACTCTTCAGAAAGCTGCTTATAGAAATCCTATTTTCTCAGAGATCACCTGTGACAGCTCTAATAAAAGGAAAATTCAAACACTCACATTTAAAATATGGGGCTTGATTTAGGAGACGGGAAATGCCAAAACCAAAACTGCAACAAGATTTCCACACCCCTACTGACATTACTAACACCAGGTCACTGAGCTCCTGAATTTTTAGCATAAAAGCAGAGATTTAGGCAGTTGTGTGGTATTTAAGGTGGGCTAATTAAAACCTCCATGTTGGGAGAGCTATCTAAGCTCACACTTCAGGGTTCATGTCAGCCTCAAATTTGTGTCTCTGGCAGATGTGGCTACTGCAGCACACCTCAGCATCTTCTGGGGGGAAGAAGGGACCTTGTGTCTGATTCTTCTGAGCAGCTCCAGCAGTCAAATCTGCCACCAGCAGTCTGTACAAGTGGGGCCACAGCAGTTCTCTCTCTATCCCCCTCCTCTGCCCTGCTCCTGCAGGCCCTATCCATAGGGATGAAGGCTCCAAGTCAGGGCTTCCACTACACATTCACATGGCACTGATCACAGGACAGCTGGGATTCCTGCCAGCTGCCACAGCGCTGTTGTCATAGAAATAATATATTTTTAAAATCTCATGTCTTTAAAACACAACTGAAGTAGCGAATATAGCAAGAATCCCTCACAGACTTGAGAAGACACATTGGCATTTTAAAGACCGAGCACTTCAAGGTAGCAGCTTGGACCTTCCACCTTCATATTCTAAAACAGAAATCAGAATATTCTCATTTGTTCATTTTCAAAGCACTGGAGAACTGTAGTAACAACCATCAGGTTTGCAGCTCCTAAACATCTCTGCCTTTCCCTCAGAAAACTGAGGGTATCATGTTGAAAACAGAACCTTAAGTACAAAACAGCAGTTGAGCAGAGAAAAACTGTGTAGAAAACAGAAACAAAATGTTGTTTCACCAAGAATACATCTGCACTGCACAACCACAGAATAGATTTAGGCATATATAACAGCACCAGGAAGTCAAAGTATTAAGATTCCTGTACCTGAGAATTTCAGTGTCTATGCAGAGCATCTGTCCACACTAATCCAGCAGTTTGTTAGTGAGCTGTTTTATCATGTTCCTAAAAGGAAAGAGCCCAGAAGTTTCTAAAGAGGCTATAGCTAGCACTGCAAGGCCATGGGCAGCACAGGAAACTACCTCTGGAGATAGTTAAATGGAAAATAATACAGCAGATCAATAAAAAGGGATTTGCCTCAGAGGAATGGAGTTAGTTGTCACTTTTGCACTAGTCAGAAATTAAACTTCATTAATTTTGTTAATTGTGGACCAGTAAATCCCCTCACTGCTCGGGACTCAGGGACAATCCCAAGACACCACAGAGCCCAGTCTCCAACCTCCAGGCCAGTTGTGGCTGACAACATAATCTTATGGCTGCATGCAATGAGAACAGCCATTAACCAGCTACAGAGGACTCATGTCCCATTGTGTCCCTTTCCACATTCCATAATGTATTAATAGCTGAGAATCAAGGTCCTGGGCTGTTCCAACGACAAACAAGGATCCTCCATCACCCTCAGGAGGATGGCAGCTAAACCATCTTCAAACTGCCACCGCTGTCTCAAGATTTGAGCCCAATATTTGCTCTTTTAAATCACCATAGATTTTCCTTATACATCATGTCTCTAACAGTCAAATAGATAACATAGCTTACCCCACCACTCCCCACACTATGCACACGTTCACAGTGTAACATTGATGACAAGACCTGTCTGTTGAAGGCAGAATTAAACTGCTTCTGTGTCTTGTCACAGGCAATGGAGCAGTGTTGGGTGGAGACTAGCAAAAATTGCCTTATGTGATGCCAGAGAGAGTGAGAGTCCAGCACCAAGCTGATCTCACATTACACACAATTCCCAGCAGCTGTGTGTAGGTCTTGCTTTATGTTTCTTTTCAGATGTGTTTACCTCTATTCTGGTCCTACAGATAAAAATCACTCATTAGTACTGAATTGGGCACAAGAAGCTGGCAGGAAAACCCTCAGCTGGAACCCTGCAGAGCTGCAGGCTGCTTGTGCCAACCTGAGCAACAGCCCAAAGTGACACCAGAGCAGCACAAATGAAGCACTGGGTGCAGAACCTGGAGCAGAACAGCTCCCTCCACCCCTGCTCAGCCCATCCATCCTCTGCTCAAACACTGCACTGAAAACCCCCCTCCTTCCACAAAGGCTGGGCCGTTACGCAGAGATAACAAATGTCAACAAAAACGGTATTTTTCAGAGAAAAATGCAAACTTTTCTAGCTTAGCAATGAGGGAATTTGTGGAGGGCATAGAAGTCACAGCTCTGCTCTTGACTAATTTTTTTAACCTTCTGTTGAAGACTTCTTTCATGTGAACTACAGAAATTGTCAGGATTGAAGGAAAAGGAATCCAGATCAATTCCCTTCCCAACTACAAAGCTATCATTCACTCTTACCCCGTGGCCAAATAAAACTTTCCTTACTTCTGTCAAAAGAAACAATCTCAAATCTGCCACGCCATTCCCATTGTATAAACCTCAAGAAACAGGGCAACCTAGATGACAATCAGAAAAATGGAAAATAAATTTGAAAAAAGAAACCTCATTCTGAAGAAAACAGAGTAATTCAATATCCACCAATTAAATCCAGTTACCTTAATAAGGCCAAACTAGCACTCCTCAGTTTTGCCCACTGCATCCTAACCCCAGTGACATAAATCCTCAGTGGAAGCACTGGCAAGAATACAATTAGAAGGGAGCTGAAGATATTCAAAGCTCAAAAAAGTTAATTTTAATAATAGTAATAACATACAATCAAGGTGTCATCAACAGAATCAATATTAAGTCTTCAGTAGATTGCCCTTGAAATACCTACACCTCCAGTTTCCTTGAAAATTCACGGCAAATTAAGTCTTCCAACTGAAATAACTATATTAAGGTTTCTTTAGTGTGCTCATCCCTAAGCATGGAAGAACATGAAAGTTAAATCCCAATTAATCTGCACTGACATGCAGCCATCCAGAATGACTTGAGAAGTCACAGTCTAAAGAGGAAAAATAATGGGATTAATCCTGTCTCTCTTACATATGCAAGCAGTTGCTTCCATTGCAATTAACTGTACTGGGACAGCAGATCTCTGTGCTTGCTCAGAGACAGGGAATACAGAGCCCTTTGCAGTGGAGCAAGGGCTGAGTGCTCCCAGGGCTCCTGCTTGCTGCTCATTTGTTTCTCAGAAGAATAAATACGCTGCAACAAGTGATAAACATGCCTAATTGCTTTTGAGCTTGAGGGAAATAAGCTGAGGGGATTTAGCCATTAATTATTCCCCAAAGGGAAGTACCTCAGAAGTAAGAGACATGGTGGAGTGGCCATTTGAATCCTGGTGAGCTGGCTTTATGGAACCCAGCTAGAGTTAGTTATCCAGGCTGCAAAAGACACAAGACATCCTACTTTGTGTCTGAGATCAAGAAATAAAGGGTAGATAACAAATATGACATTTACTTACTCAAATTTTCCCAGGCTAAAATTAAGAATGTGGATTGACCTAGTCCCCAAGCTCAAAATATGCAGTTTCTGAGAGCAAATTGTTTCACCCTAATCCCTGACACGGGGACAGAATGAATCCCAGAGAGACCTCTCCCTCGCCCAGCTGACCACAGACAGTGATCAGATATCCAACTGTGGGATAGCTAATATTAGCTCAAGTAAATTCACACAGCACATCATTCTAAGCAGCAGAATGAAAGACAATGTAAACAGCTCTTCTCTCACAGATTTTCCCAAGCCCACACAGTGCCTGATATTCCACTGATAAGAACAGACGCAGCAGCTTGCAAGGATGGAGGACCAAAGTCCTACTAGGACACAGACATCTTAGTAGCCATCCATCAAACTTAAAAATTCAGCTAGTCCAGAAATGAACTGTGTGTTACAGCTTCAATTTAGACCTAGCCTCTGTCTTAACTGTTTAGTAAATCTGCTTAGGCCAAGGGCTTGGGAGGAAGAATGGGTGAGGGCAAGGAAGGAAGTTCATGTCATAGACTTCACAGTCTATAATCTTTTAAGATAATTCCACAACAAAAACATCATCTGATTAAAACTAGGAGGGCTGAAAAGTACGAAAATTACATTGAGTAATAAGACAGGATGATGTGCAGTGGTGTTTTGAGTGATATGGGTTTAATCATAGCTTAGTTTTTCAAGGAAAATTAAACTATGAACTGTGATGGCCTAAAGCAAGGCTGCAGAAAACAAAACATTTCTCCCTTCTGGCTGGTGTTTTTCATTGTCACTGATACAAACTAAGTATCAGATTAAGAGCAGCCTGCCCACTCCCCTGATCTTCCAACTGCACATATGATTTAGGGCGAGTTTTTGGTGTCAGAGCCAATGCATGATGCATTATTGAGATGAAGGATATGTTGTGATCTGTCTGAAGCACTCTCATATTGATTTTAATAACCTGAGAGTGTCTGGGGTTTCTTGAGCCACTTTGGTGTTTGTGAACTCAACAGAACACGGTTTTTCTACCCCATTTAACACTTGTTAACCTCAGCCCTCTAAGGTACAGTTTCTGGGAACAGAGCTCAGTGCTACTACACAGTCCATGTGCCACCAACCTCTGTCAGGCATGAAAAGGGCTGCATTTCATCAAGTACCCATCTGGTCCTTTACTCAGTTTCTTTCATACACATAAACACACACTCACAAGTAACCTCAACAAAGACACCATCCTGTCTGCAACCTCCAAAGGAGGTGGGAACTAGAAGTTTCTCTCAGTGGGCTCCTGCTAGCATGGAGCATATGCCTCCCACTGAAGAGCTGGGCTGGGGGGAAGAGAATCTCCTTGGGACTGGCTGTGGAGAATTCAGACCCCACAATCCCACAGCACACTGCCACAGAAAATCCTGCAGGTCGCCAACACTGCAAAAAGGTAAAGCCACTTGGCCAAAACCATCTTGTGAGCTGAGTCTGGCCACAAGCCAGGAACTCAGGATTCCCAGGGTTTGGGCAGCTCAAGTTTCAGCATCCAGCTTTAGCTCCACAAGCTTCTTTCTGTGCCCTGGGATTTCCCTGTCCATACCCTTCTTTCCAAACACCAGGCAAACCAGCTTTGATTCCCTCTGAACCTCTCTTATCTGGAAATCTCTTTTCAGTCTGAGACTTTTCTTGCCATGAAAATGTATTTTTAAAATACATACTTTAAAAAGGGTTTTTCAATGAAGGCATATCCTATTTCTTCTCATTTCCAGGACACTTGATAAAATATTACAAGACTGTGATTTATATGCTAAAGGAATTCCCAGATGGCATCTAATCATACAATCAGAAAGCAAATTAAAATGAAATATAAGTGTAACCCCATGTGTAAAATGCAGCAGCTAAAGCTCTCTGGCATATTGCAGGATATCCTATGGAATGTAATTCTATTACCTGTGCTAATTTCATGCCTGTTCAGCACTGCAGAACATCTGAGCTATTGAGACCTCTGCCTGACACAAAAAAAGAAGTGGTCCAAGGAAAAGTTTAATAGCAAACTACAGATAACCCTTATAACCATGTCTAGAACCATTACAGCAGCTGGTTTTACTCAATTTCTGCCAACAACTCTCAAACATGTAATTTCTTAAAGCTGGCTTTCAAGTTCAAATCAAACCCAGTCAAGCTTGGGAAATTTCTTTCAATAACTTGAGTGAGTTTTGCACCATGACCCAGAATTCACAGTGTCTCACAGTTCTAAACAAAATCTGATTAAAGTAAGACCCTATTCTGCAGTATCTACCACAGGAATTCCTGTGAGAACCCCAGTTATAATTATTTGGCAAATAGAAGTACAGAAAACCCACTCTGAGCTAAGGATCTGTGATTTTTATTTTATTCATTTATTTATCTTAAAGACTAAGTAGTTTCAATAAGGCATGAGAAGCTTGTAAAGCTTTTATTTTAATACCCTTATATTTTAGTACTTATCACCAAACTGTTCACTTAGTTAATTTTGAAAGACCCTCTTCAACTTTAAAAGAAGCATTATTTGAGGAAAAAAAACCATCTGGTTTGGCTTATGGATAGTCACCAAAAAAGAAAAAGCTTATGCTCTAATCCATGCTATACTCTCCCCTGATTTAAGTGAACATTTTCTCTACTACTCTAAGAAGTGGTGACCAAAGGCACCAATATGGTTAATTTCTTTAAAAACAGTTAGTTTCATTGAAAATAAACAAGGCTATTTGAGTTTCACACCAACAAACCTGAAGCAGTTATGCTCCAGCCCCATAAGGGAAGTCAATTAACTTTGTGTACCTCGCTCTTAGCCAGAGCCTTTTGGAAAATCCCTGCCTTCGTATGTGCTTCCACAGTGCACTCCACTGGCACACAGACAAGAATACATTTGCTTTTAAAAATCCATTTCAGGAATCAAGACAAACTTAAGGACTGTATGATAGAACTTAAAACTTGAAGAACTGCTATAACCCATTCTCCAGAGAAGAAAGGGGAAAAATTATAAAAGCAGCATTTACTTTGAGCAAGATGACAAGACTGAGATATGAGTGCATATACAAAATGAATGATGATATGCCATATTTAGAATGATATTAACACGAGTCAAAGCCAAGTAGCTGGGCTTTAACAGCACTACAAAGTCACGTGTATTGACAAGCAGCAAAGCCCAGCACACATGGGGCTACCCACCCTGCTCGCTCCATTTGCTTCATATTCCCAAACACCAGCTAGTCAAAGCTGCTTGGCAGTGAGCGAGGTTTTTTTGCACTGCTGATAGGTATCCTTCATGGCATGGTCTACTCTTCTTCAGGTTTAGGAGAGACTAGTACTGGAGTTTGGGTATTTGGTGGAGGTTATGCAGAAGTGGAGGAAGATGGTTCCTCTAGATTTTGTACAGGTTCTCACCTACCCCCAAGCCTCATCACCAACCAATTCACTTGGCAGGCTGAGAGAGTGACGGTGTGATGCCATGCAGATGATGAAAGTATAAAGGAAGACACTAAAGATCCCTCAGTAAAGCATAAGTCATGTAAAATCCCAAACTCACGGGAAATAATCATATTCTCTCCCAGTGCCTCCCCACATCAACCTTTCTCCCAGGGCAACTATTAAAAGGCGATCAAATTAAAAGGCATTACATAAAGAGAGATCGCCCCAGTTACAATCCCAAGGGGCTCCCGGCACTACAGCGGCACTGAGGGAAAACCTTCATCATCCCAAGGAACACAGAGACTCAGCACGGATTAGCAGAGTCGGGCTTAAAGGGGGAGGAGAACAACAATTCCACTAGCTGCAAACCATTTTGAAAAATAGCAAATGGAAATTAAAAATAAATAAAAACAAATAAACAGCAAGATGAGAAGCGGGTCCTGGCTCCGAGGCCCCCGGCGGAGCCCTGCTCGGGGAAGGCAAGGCAGGAGCTGAGGGTGGCTCCAGCCCAAGGCCGAGCCCCGCGGGCGGGGGCGGCTCCCGCAGGGCCCCCCGGCTCTGCCGCTGCCCGCCGGGCTCCGGGAGGGCTCCCCCGGCCACCCCGCACGCTCCGGGCTGGCCATGGCCCCGCCGATCGCGACAGACACGACAGACACAGCGGGAGGGGATGGAGCTGCACACGGCGGGCGGAGAGGGGAGAGGAGGGCGAACAGGCGGGGGTGAGGTGGTACCTTGGATGTGCTGCTTGATGACATTCTCCAAATGGTCCAGCCTTTCAATAATCCTTAAAGTGTCCCCTTTGTCTTCCTCTAACTTTTTTTCTGAGATCGGCTCCTGCACTTTCACATAAACACTGGCAATGTAGTTGGTGACCCAGCCCACGTACAGCAGGCAGACGATGTTAGTCATTCCACTCAAAATCACGCAAGTGGACACTAAAGTTTTGGTTTTCCTGGTGCACACCATCCTGAGATCCCTCCATATAGCTCCAGAAATCCTGTGATCCAGAAAACAAAAATAAGCTGCGATGAATATAAACCCTTCTCCCCCTTTCCCCGAAACGGAGACCACTCCGAAGTCAGTAAATTTCCATGCAAAAAGTTCTCTGATCCACGGAATAAAAAATACTTGTCGCCTACCTAGAAGGAGCGGTGGGGGCGGGGAGGGCTGAGAATTAGAATCCCGGCTTTGAGCACATGAAAATCGCGGAAAGTTTGCGATGGCAGTGCCGAGAGCAGACAGCGAGGCGTGCCCGCCGCCCGGCTGCCCGCTGCCCTCAGGCACCGCCCCCGGCCCCGGGCATCACGGACGCGGCCAGCCCAGCGCCCGAGCCTGGCAAACTTTGCTCCCAGCGCCGCCGCTTCCCATCGCCACCGGCCGCGGCGGAGCCCCGGCGCCGGGAGAGCCTGCCGGGGAGCGGGGCCGGCCCGGGACTGACAGCGCCCGGCTCCAATGGCAGCGGCGCTGCGCGGGGCCGCGGGGCGGGGATGCGGCGGGCCCCACCTGCTCCTCGCTCCGCACCGAGCGGCGCCGGGGCCGGCCCGCCGCCTCCCTCCTGCCTTGCCTGCTTGCCTGCCTCCCTCCCTGCCGTGCCCGGGGCTGGCTGCGGAGGATCCCCGGCCTGGAGCAGCAGAGGCGGCAGCCGCCGGTGCCGTTCGCTGCGAGAGCAGCGGTGCCGCCGCTCGCACCCAGAGGCGTCCATTTGGCTGACGGGTGACACCGGAGCCGTGCCTTGGGCTCGGCTCCCAGCGACCCCCCAAGCACCGCCATGTGTTTGGCTTTGAGCCTCTCGGCGTGCCCGCTCCCCGCCCAGGTTGGGCTGGGAATGCCGAATGGTTGCCGAATGCTCGCATCCGCACCGGCGAGCCCCGTATCCGTCCGTTCATCGCCTCCCCCACCTCCGTAGGGACACGCTCTATCCGAGAACATCCAGAATTAGCTTCAGTATCAGGGGCAGGATCAGTAACTCACAATTTAGTTCAGCAGACCCTGCTGCTTTCCTCTTTTCTCCTCATATTTTACATTATTTTTGAAAACACACTGTAAAGGCAAATTCCTCTCAATATGAAATCTCACGGATTTGAGAGAAGGCACATGATTAATCTTTTCCATTCCTATTAAATAGGGACTTTTGTTCTATATGAGATCATTTTCTTTTGATAGTTTCAAGACAGAAATATAACCAGCACATCCAGTATTAGAAACAATGAAGCACGTGTTAATTAGCATTCTAAAATTATTTTAAATACTTATCCAATGAAAGCAAGAATATAAAATGTTGTGGATTGACTGCGCTCTGTAGTCACGCTCCAGAACCGATCATGCCACCAGGGTTTGCCAGTGTGCAGAAAGCCCAGCAAGGTGCTAGGACGTACTGCTCTGAAGCATAAACATGGGAGTGTTCAATCCCTTCAACAGCTCCAATGTACACTGCAACTTCCTTAGAGAAGTAAAAGCAGATGATTTGTCTTAGGTCTTTGGTTGTTATTTTTAAATAAATTTCAAGCAAGACCCAGTATTCAAGAGAGAAGGCAGACAACTGTCCTGCCAAAAGGCAGAATGACTTCTTCCTTTCCATCAGTTGGTACTCCATAGAAACAGTAAAAATGACGAGTACTCAGACACATACAAACCAGCACCACCAACAGAGGCTGCAGTCAGCTCTGCCAACAAAGCTGAAAAAACAAACTGCCCTCTCAGCCTTCTGAGCCTCTCTGAAAACTAACTGAAATTTTGGCCAGTTTAAAAGTAACACTAGAAGAGATGAGCCCAAGATAACTCCCTTGTAAATTAGAATACATTACACAAGGTATTTGAATTAGAAAACAATATTTACATTTTAAGGAAAAATATTTTCAATAATACAGGGAAGTTTGCCGGACAAATCAGCCAATGAACAAGTTGAAGCTTTGTAAAAGACAAAACACTGTCAGAATACATTAGAACAGTTCCACCCTCTAAGTCAGTTAATCCACTTGGTCTGCAATAAATGTTTGTCTACACCATCATTTATTTTCCTATTCCCTGTCTTTGTGTAATACTTCAGTGTTACAGCTTTGCTTCTGGTAGCAACTGAGTGCTATGGCTGAAGCCTTTAATAATAGTGTTACCTAGACTTTCTTTAATCTTTGTAAACCCTGCCTGCAGTCACAAACTACAAATTCTTCAGCAATTTAGGCAGAGTCCAGGACTTAGCCTGGGACTTCTCAATTTAAAGCACAACTTATCTGAAATCAGACCAGGTAAGGGATGAGTAACAAGCATTAATAAGTCATAATTGCCATGGAAATGTATAAAAAACTAAGCACTAACTGCTTTTTAAACAAATAAGAACAGTACTCGTTACTAATGACTGTAAGCACATCCGTAAGTGATACAACCATTTGGAAAACGGTGGATAATGTGTCTCACAGCCTTAACAGGTTGCTTATAACAGTAGATAATTGATTAACCTACAGTAACTATTCATAGCTCTTTAGCCTTTTGTTCCCATCAGCTCTCTGATAATGTTTAAAACATATTTTCATTTATAACCACATTCTCCTACTGCCAAAACTGCACTCCTGTCTCCTAACTTGAGCCTAGATTTTACAGAAGCTACTCTTAATACTGACTTCAAAGCAAAACCTCCAGATGCTTTGATACACACCAAAAAAAATTTCTTGCTTTCATGCCTCTGGTAATAATATTCTAAACAGGTCTCTAAAAGTCTTCCTTTATTGGTTTATATGAAGTTGGAGGTATCTAAGTGTATGCCATTTAGAAATTGGTTGGTTTTGTAATTTTGATTTATTGTTTAGTATTACAGTCCAGATGAGACCCCTTTGTGTGACATATTACATAAATACATAAGCAGTCCACTTCAATAATTTAATGGGAACAAAAACAGGAAAAGGAACAATAGGAGAATAGAAATGCTGCCAGCCTCACATTATAGTCAGGGAGAAAATTAGGTGGTAAAACCCTGAAATGTTTCTTTTTTGAACATTTAAATTATAGGGGAACACAAGGTCTATGAAATATTTTTGCTTAAATGAAAGTGGTGTTTTCTGCTTCAGGTATTTAAGCTTGAGGCAGTACAATCTACTGTGCAGGTTATTAAAATATGTGTCCTGATTTTATCCCTGTCCTGATACTGTTGTGCTATGCAAAATATTATATTATACTATACTATATTATATTTTTTAATCTCAACATAATTATTTCACATTTCTTAAAACAGGTATGTATTACAAGCTTTAATGCAGATTTCCCCCAACTACACTGCTGTAATAGGGCACCATTTCAAACAGTGCTGAGGAAATATTAACCTCACAATCTAGTAAATAATGCAAGATAAGTGGCAGATGTAAAGTGACCTATAAGTAATTCAGTTAGTATTTCTTACTTATCATTACAATTCATGGAAGTGAAATGTTTAAGAACTGCATTTTTATTGCAGCATTTTGATGCAGGTTAAAACATTTTTATGTCTAAGTTGGTGCTTGAAACATCAGAACCAAAAATACTTACTCAATTTTATAAGAACGAGTTTCTTACACCTCATTAGAAATCAGTGGAAAAGCTTAACTTTTAAACTTTATTTTTATCACATTCTATTCAGATTCTTAGCTGAAATCCTATTAGTTTGTGGAGATATAATCTTCATTATTATCTAGTCTGAGGAGATTTTCTTCTATTTCTTCCCTCTCACCTATGATTATCACATCTTTTGTTTGGAAAGGTGATAAAAAATTCCAAAGACACTCACTAAGCAACACAGCATTTTATATTGTGGAGAGAGATGACTAAATAAATTTAGGAAAGTCTGAATTACTCTGAGAAGGTAATTTTTTGGAAGCTCTGATGTCTGAGCCTGCACACACAAATCAAGACCTGTATATCTCAAGCAGAGATTACCCCTTCTGCAGATGAGATCTTCCCAACAATTCAAAATATAAAACTGGGGTTTCAGCTCCTCAGAAGAGGCAACTTTCTCTGTTTTGAAGATAAAGGTCAGCTGTTCAGTCCCCAGGGAAGTGATCTGATGATCTTTGGAATCTATTGTCCCTAGTCATCACTAACACTGATTTTAAACTGATCTGAAACTTCTATTATACCATAAAAAGACATATGCAGGAAATGCAAAGATGCCTTTGCATTTTCTGGAGCTGGGTTTTGGAGGAAGGGATTTGGTAAGTGGATGTTGTCAGATAATGAATAGGAACTGAATGCAAAACAAAAAGAAGAAAATTTGGAAAAAAACTGAATGAATGAAAAGTAGGATGGAGGAAGACAAGAGAAAAACAAAAACTACTTTTCCTTGTTATGCTGGGACATATTCTCATGATCCTTATCCTCTGGCATTTTTTCTTTGTCTCTCTCTTGCCTTCTTTGGGTCATATCTGCTCTGTCCTTTTACCATTATTCCCTGTCATCTTTTCCATTCCTCATTTAAAAATCACCACATTTAAGTTTACACTAGTTTTTTTACACATTGCCCTGGGTAACATCTTTAGCAATCACCAGTTCATTTAGGTCCCATAGGACTCCTCATTTTTCACTGCTTTGCAAAGACTGCTCAGCAAAGACCAACTACAGCAAAACTCAGCTCCACATGGCCACTGCAGCCTCCTGAGGAGGAGAGTGAATTTGTGCTGAGCAGAGACATCCAAAGGCATTCACATCACTACCATCCACAAGTCACAGAAGCACTGAGGTTGGAAAAGACGTCTGAGATCATCCATTCCAGCCTTTGAACAGCACCATGTCAACTTGGCCATAGCACCAAGTGCCATGTCCAGCTCTTTCTTGAACACCTGCAGGCAAAGGGATTGCATCCCCTCCCTGGGCAGCCTCTTCCACAGTCTAATCATCCTTTCTGTGCAGCAATTCCTGCTGATGTCCCACCTGAACCTCCCCTGATGCAGCTGGAGGCCATGTCCTCTCATCCTGTCACGGCTGCCTGTGAGGAGAGGCCGATCCCCACCTGGCTGCACCCTCCTGTCAGGCAGCTCTAGAGAGTGATAAAGGCACCCCTGAGCCTCCTTTGCTCCAAGCTGAGCACCCCCAGCTCCCTCAACTGCTTCTCACAGGGCTTTTACCCTCCAGGCCCTCCCAGCTCCACTGCCCTTCTCTGGATCCACTCCAGCCCCTCAGTGTCCTTCCAGAGCTGAGGGGCCAGGCCTGGACACAGCGCTCGAGGTGTGGCCTCAGCAGTGCCCAGCACAGGGGGACAGCCACTGCCCTATCCTGCTGGGGACACCATTGCTGATACAGGCCAGGGTGGCACTGCCCACCTGGCCAAATCCTGGGCCATTTTCAGCAGCTCTTGACCAGCACCCCCAGGTCCCTTTCCATTGGGCCCTTCTCAGCCCTCCTCCTCAGCCTGTAGCAGTGCATGGGGTTGTTGTGACCTAAGGACAGGACCTGGTGCTTGGACTTGGTGAATCTCACACCACTGGCCTCAGTCCACCCCTCCAGCCTGTCCAGGTCCCTCTGCAGGGCCTTCCTCCATCCAGCAGATCAAAACTTCCACCCAACTTAGTGTCATCCACAAATTTACTGAGGGAGCCTTCAATGCTCATGACTGGATCATCAATAAAGATATTAAACAGGACTAACCCCAACACTGAGCCTTGGGGAACCCCACTGGTGATTGTCCCCAGCTGGATGTGGCACCACACACTGGCACTCTCTGGACCTGGTTGTCCAGACAGTTCTTAACCTAGCCAAGAGTGCACCTGTCCAAGCCATGGGCTCCATCATTTCAAACCATCCACTGAGCACTGAAAGGAAGAAACCTAACATAACAGAAAATACAGAAACAAGAGAGTGCTGACAGTGTTTTGAGGGGGCAACTGAACTGCATCTTGTCTTCTGGACTGAGCTCTCACTGCACATTAAGCAACGAGAAAACACCTCATGCAAAGGAACAGAATGGAGCCAGAAAGAACATTGAAACATCTACAGGATGATTAGACTAAAAAGCAACCTCCAAGAGCTAGGAGCACATGGGTGAGTGTTGTCTTCTCCATCACCAGATTCATGGCTTAGAAGGCATTTTCCATCTCCCTGATAGAGCTGCTAAAAAATTTATGTCTGTATTTTCTGTTTTCAGATGCCATTTTCCATTCTCAGTGTTTGCCAAGCTTGTCTTGTCCATTTGTCTTTCCAAAATGTTTTTCTATCAAAACCATCAAAAATCACTTCATACTGTAATTGATCTCTGCTATGCGGCAGTATTAGCTACTTTTATGTGCTGGCGTGATTTTGTTTTTTCTGGCAGCATTACACTGTACCATTTTTTGCCTCAAAACTATCAGTTAATCCATCTCAAGTGACTCATGTGTGACCAGCAATTCACCAGCAGGAGTAAAAGATGCAACATATGGTCCTTTGTGAGTGGCATGTCTACAGTTTCTCAGAGAAGCATTATGTTCCGTTCCCCTCAAAGCTGTCATATGTCTACACCCTACCCCTCCAATGGCAACCTTGTCCCCAAGCAACTTTAAGTCTCTTCATTTTGGAGTGTTAAACTTTGGAAACAATTGAAACAGATTTCCAGACATTGCAGCCCACTCAATTTCTGAATCGTTCTATATTCAGATTAAGGGAAAAAAAAAAAAGTAGTAAATGCAGAATAATTTTTGACATCTAGAAATCTTGGCTTTCTCAAACAATTCCTCAATGCTGTTTTATTTATATCTTTAACTATAGTAATACAAAGTCAAACAAGAGCTGAGGCAGCCAAATATCCTATTTCTAAATACTGTCAGGCTCTGAATATTGAGGGACAAGAACAGTAAGAATAGCCCTCTTGCCAGGCTTTGCCTGGAAAAGCTTCAACAAATTTAATGGCTTAAAGGCTGTCTGTGTCAGTGGTTGCAAGTGATTGGTTACACTAGCTGTGCAAGCAATGACAAATTCACAAAGTTCTGAACCAGTACTTTCTCATATTCCAAATACACATGAACATATTGTGCAGGCCTATCACAGACCCCCTTCTTAGATGGCTCTTGGCCAATGTGAGTCTCATATATGCAGCCCCTTCTCACATGACAGGAACTCCATACTTAATTAATTTCTGTAATTTTGCTGTTTCATCAGCTTGTCATTCAGGGTCATGGTTTCTCCCACCTTTTGCATCTGGCTTTAGAAGTTATTAAGGCTATGGTGTCCTCACTATTTACACGCTTGTCTGATCACATCTACGTATGCTGAACAAAGCAGATCCCAACCTCCCCTGCCCATGACTGTCTTCTCTTTGGAAACTGATGACTTCTTCCTATTCTTTGTCCTTTCTGTCTTAATCAGTTTTTAATGCATGAATAGAGCTTATCCTTAAGCATAGTGGAGAACAAACTCCTAGGAAGGCTTTGCAGCCCAAGTCCCAATTAAATCCAGCATCAACTGTCATCGTTATCCATATTCTCTGAGGTCTCAGGAAAAAAAGAAAAATCCATAAATAGGTGGAAAGTGACTTCCTTCAATTACTCATTAGGTAATTAATTTTCTGGACAGAAATTCCTTAAAAGAAGCCTAAGAATCTTCAATACCCCTTTTCCTCCCATTCCTGCAAAACAGGGGGTGATTATTTCTTCCAAATTCTTTCTTTTCTGAAGGTTTGGGTCTTCATACTATTTCAGAGGAATTGACACTGAAGCATTCAAAAGCATTATGCCAGAGTAAAGAGAGTTAATGAAACCACTACTGAGGATTAGAAAGGTAGAACCTCAGCAGTGACTGCAAATTCAAAACAGAGATCAGAGAAAATGGAGCATAAAAGTAATTGTCCTTTTTAATTCAAATTGATAGTTAGAAAGAATTAAATACTTCTGTAGGTTAAGTTTGTTGTTCAACTAGAAATTATAAAAAATTGTATGATTCTGCTTTACTGGTTTAATGTAATGTAGGACAGACACCACTGAAGGACAGTGCTGGTTGAAATCAATTGGTTTAACTCTCCCATTTCCCAATCAACATTATCCAAATCATTTTAAAAATGAGATTTGGCCAGCTGTCCTTCAGCCAGTGGTTAGAGTAAATGCACAAAAGCCTTTTGTTGTTGTTCTATTTCTGGAGTCCCATACTGTTGTTATCAGATTTCTAAAGTCCATACCTCCTTGGGGTATTCTCATGGCTGCAGATCTTCACTGACTCCTTCTGCTGCATGCTGTTCTCTCTCAGCTAAGGACTCCTCCAAGGCTTTCCCTGACTGACCAACCCACCCCCTTTTATCCCAGTTATCTTCATTGGTCACAGCTGCAGCCCAATTAAGGACATGGCAGCTGCAGCCCATCAAGGACAATCAGGACCTCCCAGGGCAAAGCCTCCATACAGATATTCAAATACAATACATTTCCTCTACTATATTTCCCCCTTTTCTTTTACTTACAGAACCAGGTTTTACATACAATACTTCAAGTACAACACACATATTCCCCCATGACTCAAAGGCCATATACAACACACATAGCTCCTTGCTCAACGGCCATACTCTTTCACAGCTCCTTGACCCAAAGGCTATGTTCTCTCACAGCTCTTGGCTGCCACATCTTCTACCAAATATCCCCACAGCTCTTGGCTGCCACAGCTCTTGGCTGTCTCATCTTCTACCAACTATCACGTCAGGGCCACCAATTGTTGTTGTTCTATTTCTGGAGTCCCACACTGTTGTTATCAGATTTCTAAAGTCCATACCTCCTTGGTGTGTTCTCAGGGCTGCAGATCTTCACAGCACAGACTCCTTTTGCTGCTTGTTGCTCTCACACAGTTCAGGGCTCCTCCAAGGCTGTCCCTCACTGGCCAACCCACCCCCTTTTATCCCAGTTATCTTCATTGGTCACAGCTGCAGCCCAATTAAGGACATGGCAGCTGCAGCCCATCAAGGACAACCGGGACCTCTGGGGCAAAGCCTCTATACAGATATTCAAGTACAATACATTTCCTTTACTATAGCCTCTATTAATGCTCTTCTGCCAAATTTATATCCAAATATGTAATTTAGCTGAAACACGAGTTTCTACAATTTGAGACTGCTGGAATGATTTTCTGTATGACACTTTTCATCAGATACTGCAGCCACAGCTTAAGCAAACAAACAATTCACCTTAAAATACCAAGAGTATGTTAGTAATTAACTCTTTTCCTTAGGTAGATGAAAAGGCTTTGGATGTGTTTTTGTTTGGTTAGTTTTTAAAGGATTTGGTGACATCCAGAAGTTATCTTTTCTCTGATCCCTTTGCTGCATAAAAACCACAACCACCAGCACCACCCGGAAACACAAAAGAAAGCCCTTGTGCCATTTTTAAACAAAACTGACTCCACAGCAAGAAAACTTCCAGTCCAGTTTGGTATTTTAACAGCTCTCACAGTATGAGAGGAGATTGAAGGTTTTATTTGGTTTGGCCTGGAATATATCACACTGCTCCAAGAGTGTCTAACAAAACACCTGTGCCATGCTGCAGAGTTGCTCTGATGAACTGCAGAGGGAATGGTCATGTAATGCTGACAGTTCAGGTTTATATAACCCCTTGTACTGGGTCTGACTGAGGTAAAGGCCACAGCCCTCTCAGTGCTGTGCTTTGCATTAGCAGCTGCACAGGTGTTAATAACAGACCAGTGTTTTGCCTACTTCCAAACAGCACTGACCCAAATTAGCCAAAGGGATATTCCATACCATATGACTTCAGCTCAGATATATAAGCTATGGGAGAGGAGGAAGAGGGGAAATTCTGATTCCTCAAGCTTTGCCTCCCAGAGAAACCATTATGCATGCTGGGGCCCTGCTTTGCAGGGAAGGGTCCAAACATCGCTGCCAATGGGAAGTAGGAGTTGACCTTTTTTTCTTTAATTCATGCACACACAGATTCTTGCTAATTGCTTTCTTTCTCTAATAAAACTGCCTTATCTGACGCTGCTGGTTGTCCTTCATCTTACTCTCTCCCCTGTCCTATTGGGAGTGATAAACTTAGTGGGTACCTGGCACCCAGCCAAGGTCAAGCGACTACACCCCTTCACCTCATGGTTTTGTGGATTAGTTTGCCCTTACATTGCCACAGATTTTAAGAAAAATGTAAACATACAATGAGGTCTCCCCTGAGTCTCTGTGGTATTACATTTTAGTTAAATGGTTTGCTCTGTTTCACCCCTCAAAAATGTAGGGTTTATTCCAAGCCTGCGATCGTCCCCTGCAGTATCATGGATCTGTCATCCCATTGGCCCAAGTCTGATTCCATGCCCACTTTGAATCTCCCTGTTAAGCTGTGCAGGGGAGACGAGATTCTCTCTTGGCCCTTGGCTCTCTTGGCCTTGGCTCTCCCTCTCTCCCCCTCCCTCCCCCTTCCCCGTTCTCCCTCAGAAGCCATCTGCTCCCAGGGGTGGGACCCCCAATAAACCCTCATCTAATGAGCACCCTCAGAAGCCACGTGGAGTCTCCTTGCCTGCCTAGCAGTGAACACACAGCTTAGGGGGCCCCGGAGACTCTCCAGGGACCCCCCAAAAGGAGCTGCAACAAGTCTCCTCTCCTCTGGCTGAACAGACCAAGTGCCCTCAGCCACTCTTCATATAGTCTCCCAGAGCTCCACAGCCTGCTCTGCTCCTGGCTCAGTGCCTCAAATACAGATGTCCTCCATACAGCCCCAGCCATGGGCAGCTCTGTCCTTCCCAATGGGCTCTGTGTCCAGCTCAAGGTTCCTCCTGTGCCAGCAACACTTGCTCCAATAGTTGCTGCACAAGTACTGGGCATATGACTGCCATTGCTGGGCAGCCTCAGGCAGGGCCACACTTCACTGAGTGCAATTCCTAGATCTTGGTGCAAAATAACTGCAATCCAAATCCCAACTCCAGATACTACGATCACTGGGATCTGTTATACTCCTGTTTGTTGCACACCTGTGTAAATGATTTATATCAGGAAGAGAGAGAGTGTGTGGAGCCATATCTAAGTGTGTGTTCCATGCTTCAAAAATTTCTTAAAAAGTGTCTGAGCTAACTATGCGGGCTCATTCTCTCACTGCAATTATTCTCTACACATGTATCACAATCTAGAGAGCACACACAGCGGATGTTATTTCGGAGTACATTCTCCTCCTCAAAGCCCTGTTTTGATGGCTCTGGGACTGGAGGTGGCCTGCAGATTGTCCTGCTGCCACAGCAGCCCTGGCCTAGAAGTGCAATGCGTGTGCTGCTCCAAGTGCACCTTCAAAGGGCAGGCTGTGCTTCCTGAAAAGCTCTCCCAGAAGAAATCATCTGCTACTTTCCAGCCTCAGTCTTTTTCCCACTCTATTTCTTGATCTTTCCTCTTGTACCAACTGTCTGTGTCATGAACCAGCAGGCCTTTCCTGAGCTGCTGCTTTCTTCTTTAATGGACAGATAGAAAGAATCAGGAGAGGAGCCCCTCTGAATGTCCTAAGGGTTGAGCAGCCCTCATTGGAACAGCCTGCTCTGCTGCCGGCATGTCAGTGCCAGAGTTCTGCCAGGTAGGCAAGGACAAGGGAGAGCAGAGGCAAAGGAAAGGGGTTTTAAGGTGTGTCAGGGGATGGTTTAGTTGGACATGAGGAAGACGTTCTTCCTCATGAGAAGAAATGGTGATCAGGTTTTGGATTAGGCTCGCCATGTCAAGGGGAGGCCTTCAAGGAAAGCCTGGGAGTGGCACTGTGTGCTCCGCTCCAGGTGCCAGGCTGGGCGTGGGCCCCAGGCTGGACTCTGTGACCTCAGCAGGCTCTTGCAAGCCCATGGATGGGGAGCTTTTGTGACATCACAGCCCTTGGGGCCAGCCCGGTGGCTGGCAACTGTGCCCGGGCCCGTGGCCGAGGCCAGAGCGTGGGCTGAACTGGTGTGGCAGCGACGTGCCCAGCGTGTGCAGAGGCGGCAGCTGGTCCCACAGCAGCAGCATGGCCGGCCGAGGCTTCTCCATGCTCCTGCAGCTCTGCGTGCTCCTGCTCCTGGCTGGAAGGCTCGACCCTTCCAGCCGTCTCGAGGGGAAGGCTGTCCTTCCCGAGGAGCTGGAGCAGCAGCTCATGGGCCCAGAGCCCAGCGCCTGGGATGCGCTGCAGCTGCTCCCCTGGATCTGCTCAGCCCTGAACGTGCTGCTCAGTGCCCTGTTCCTGGCACGCTGCCTTGGCATGGGGCACGGGAGAGGCTGGGCACAGGTGAGGGACGGGCTGGGGCAGCTGGGGCCAGGAGCCCACTGTGCCTCAGGCCAAGGTGGTGTGGGGCCAGGCCTGAGAGCGGGTACGGGGCAGCAAAGCCGGGCAGGCCCCGCGGCTCTGGGGCCTCCTGCCCAGCCCTGTGGCCAAGGCCCCGCAGCACAGGGGCTCAGCCCCTGCGCAGCCACGGGGCCCACGCTGAGCCCCAGGGAGCCCCGGGCACCCCTCTTGTTCCTGCGGCCTCTGCCCGGCCCGGCCCGGCCCGGCGTGCGTCTCTCCTGCAGAGGCCGCAGCCAAAGCCTCGGGGCTCATCCCCTGCCCTCCTTGTGCTCTGTCTCGCAGGAGAAGCGCCGCAGAGCCTCAGCCTCTGCAGGGAGCTGCTGCCGGGGCCGCTGCTGCTGCCAGCCGCTGCTGCGGCTGCTCAGGGCCAACCGTGCCCTGATGGAGCTCTGCCTGCAGCACCGCCCTGCACACAAGGCACTGCCCAGAGAGAGGAGCCAGAGGAGATGGGCCATTTGGAAGAGGAGGAGAGTCCACTTCTGCCCTCGACCTCGCCTCTCAGGCTCCAGCCCCGCTCTGGGCTAGCAGCACATGGGAGGGAATGCATCACCAGTGCTCACGCCAGGCACTGGGATGTTCCCGACCATAACTGTGCTAAAGCCCCTCAATTTTAGTTGTAGTTCTTAGGAAAGTTTTTCCTTCAAAGTTATAGGTTGTCTAGTTTAGGATAGTTGATGTTTTTTAGGCAATGTTGCCTAGTAGTTAGGTGTAGTTAGGCCCCAGTAGTTAGGTGTAGTTAGACCCTAGTAGTTAGGTGTAGTTAGGGTGCTAGTAGTTTTTCCCTCCATTAGTTGTAGCTTTTAAGAGTCTTAAAGTTGAATAAAGCTCAAGTTTTCCATACATTGCTGTGGTCTTTCAGTGTTCCACATGAGACGGGATGCAGCAATTGATGGGTTTGCACGGGAGCTCCACAGCAGCCCTCATGCACCAACATAGTGCTCCTTCCAAAAGAGCTTCCGTTCGTTTACAAATAAGGAGAGGTGCTTCTAGAAGTCATTACAGGAATAGAAAAGAAAGGCCTCAGAGGAAGCCTGGGATGAGAGCCAAAAATTGCTTCAAAAATCAGTATGGTACCAGGAAGTGGAGATCGCCCCATTCTGAATCCATCCATTTCTGGAAATGTCTTGAATCAGGTAGAACTCCAGCTTTTAGAACTGGTGAGGGAAATATTTCACGACATAAGCCTCAAAAAAAAATTATGAAGTTCATTTTCATATAAAGCCTTGTACTCAACAAATAAAAAAAAAAAAGTTTGAAGTTTTCTAAAATCTTCCATGCAGTTACAAGCAGATTCTTTCCTTACTAAAGAACAGTATGCCCTGTGGTGTACATGGCAGTAACATGCACGTACTCTTCTGCTCTGCAACTCTCACACTCCTTGCAAGTTCTTCCCTGGCATACTCATGGGCTGTGCTCTTCAGCAGAATAAAGCATGCACACCTCTCGATGTAAGGCACCATTAGCTAGGGAATAATGTGCTCGGACTCCATGAGTTAGGAGGCTGAACAATTGCTTTATTAAGCTAGGCTATATTACAATAATACAATATTATAATAAAGAGATACTATACTATACTAAAGAGATACTACACTAAAGAGAGATACTAAAGAAAAAGCCCTGACTGTTTGGAGTTAGCGACGACACAGTTCTGACATAATTGGCCAATCAATCTAAACAACCATCACCTTTGGTAAACAATCTCCCTAACATATTCCACGTGTGCCAAACAACAGGACCGCAAGTAGAGATAAGAATTATTTTCTCTTCTTCTCTGAGCTTCTCACTACCTTAGCCACAAAAAGTCCTGGGGAAATTTGTGCCTGCATCCACATGTACCTCTTCCATCACAGAGCTGCTCAAAGGTGTGCAAGTGTTGACTTAAAGAGCAGCAGCGACGGAGTTCCATTTCTATGCAGTCCCCTCTTTTTGGTAACTTTCAGAGACAAGTTCTGTCTGGTTTCAGTGCCATTCTCCTCTGCTTTGAGGGCTCTAGGACTGGAGGGGGCCTGCAGATTGTCCTGCTGCCACAGCAGCCCTGGCCTAGAAGTGCAATGCGTGTGCTGCTCCAAGTGCATCTTCAAAGGGCAGGCTGTGCTTCCTGAAAAGCTCTCCCAGAAGAAATCATCCACTACTTTCCAGCCTCAGTCTTTTTCCCACTCTATTTCTTGATCTTTCCTCTTGTACCAACTGTCTGTGTCATGAACCAGCAGGCCTTTCCTGAGCTGCTGCTTTCTTCTTTAATGCATAGATAGAAAGAATCAGGAGAGGAGCCCCTCTGAATGTCCTAAGGGTTGAGCAGCCCTCATTGGAACAGCCTGCTCTGCTGCTGGCACGTCAGTGCCAGAGTTCTGGCAGGTGGGCAAGGACAAGGGAGAGCAGAGGCAAAGGAAAGGGGTTTTAAGGTGTGTCAAGGGATGGTTTAGTTGGACATGAGGAAGACGTTCTTCCTCATGAGAAGAAATGGTGATCAGGTTTAGGATTAGGCTCCCCATGTCAAGGGGAGGCGTTCAAGGAAAGCCTGGGCGTGGCACTGTGCGCTCTGCTCCAGGTGCCAGGCTGGGCGTGGGCCCCAGGCTGGACTCTGTGACCTCAGCAGGCTCTTGCAAGCCCATGGATGGGGAGCTTTTGTGACATCACAGCCCTTGGGGCCAGCCCGGTGGCTGGCAACTGTGCCCGGGCCCGTGGCCGAGGCCAGAGCGCGGGCTGAACTGGTGTGGCAGCGACGTGCCCAGCGTGTGCAGAGGCGGCAGCTGGTCCCACAGCAGCAGCATGGCCGGCCAAGGCTTCTCCATGCTCCTGCAGCTCTGCGTGCTCCTGCTCCTGGCTGGGAGGCTCGACCCTTCCAGCCGTCTCGAGGGGAAGGCTGTCCTTCCCGAGGAGCTGGAGCAGCAGCTCATGGGCCCAGAGCCCAGCGCCTGGGATGCGCTGCAGCTGCTCCCCTGGATCTTCTCAGCCCTGAACGTGCTGCTCAGTGCCCTGTTCCTGGCACGGTGCCTTGGCATGGGGCGCGGGAGAGGCTGGGCACAGGTGAGGGATGGGCTGGGGCAGCTGGGGCCAGGAGCCCACTGTGCCTCGGGCCAAGGTGGTGTGGGGCCAGGCCTGAGAGCGGGTACGGGGCAGCAAAGCCGGGCAGGCCCTGGGGCTCCGGGGCCTCCTGCCCTCCTGCCCTCCTGCCCTCCTGCCCGGCCCGGCCCGGGTCTCTCCCGCAGAGGCCGCAGCCAAAGCCTCGGGGCTCATCCCCTGCCCTCCTTGTGCTCTGTCTCGCAGGAGAAGCGCCGCAGAGCCTCAGCCTCTGCAGGGAGCTGCTGCCGGGGCCGCTGCTGCTGCCAGCCGCTGCTGCGGCTGCTCAGGGCCAACCGTGCCCTGATGGAGCTCTGCCTGCAGCACCGCCCTGCACACAAGGCACTGCCCAGAGAGAGGAGCCAGAGGAGATGGGCCATTTGGAAGAGGAGGAGAGTCCACTTCTGCCCTCGACCTCGCCTCTCAGGCTCCAGCCCCGCTCTGGGCTAGCGGCACATGGGAGGGAATGCATCACCAGTGCTCACGCCAGGCACTGGGATGTTCCCGACCATAACTGTGCTAAAGCCCCTCAATTTTAGTTGTAGTTCTTAGCAAAGTTTTTATTTCAAAGTTCTAGGTTGTCTAGTTTAAGATAGTTGATGTTTTTTAGGCAATGGGGGCCTAGTAGTTAGGTGTAGTTAGGCCCCAGTAGTTAGGTGTAGTTAGACCCTCGTAGTTAGGTGTAGTTAGTGTGCTAGTAGTTTTTCCCTCCATTAGTTGTAGCTTTTTAGAGCCTTAAAGTTGAATAAATCTCAGGTTTTCCATAAACTGCTGTGGTTTTTTGGTGTTTCACATCACATGCTATGCAGATATTGATGGGTTTGCATGGGAGCTCCACAGCAGCCCTCATGCACCAACATAGTGCTCCTTCCAAAAGACTTTCTTTGATTTACAAAATAAGGAGAGATGGACATCAAAATTATCACAGGACTAGACAGGAAAGCCCTCAGAGCAAGCCTCTGATGAGAGCCAATAGTTTCTTCAAAAACCAGTATGGTACCAGCAAGTGGAGGTCACCCTTTTTGGAATTCACAGATTTCTAGATATATCTCAAGTCAGGTAGAACTCCAGATTTTAGAGATGAAGAGGAGAATTTTTTAAAGCATGAGCTTCAAACAATTTACTGAGTTATTTTTTAAATAATATCTGGAACTCACCAAAAAAAAAAAAAAAAAAAAAAAAAAAAGAATAAATTTGTTTAAATCTTCCATGCAGTTACAAGCAGACTCTTAGACTCTTTCCTTACTAAAGGACAATATGCCATGTGGTGTACATGGGAGTAACATGCACATACTTATCGATGCAGCACAATCCCCAGCAAGGGAATAACGTGCAATGACTCCAATGATTCAGAAGGCTGAACAATTGCTTTATTAAGCAATCCTATCTATAATACTATGCTATACTCGATCCTAAACTCTGTATTCAAGAAAAACCCGCCGTGACCCTTTCCAGACAGTCATGACACAGCTTTGACCTAAGTGGTCAAATCAGTCAAAACCAGTTATGACCAGACGGCAATTAAGAAATCCGTAAGTTGCTAAACTATCTACAAAACACATTCCTCAAGTGCCAAGAAACAGGAGAAGCGAATATAGATAAGAATTGTTCTCTCTTCTTTCTTGGGGCTTTCTCACAGCCTTTCCCAGGAGAAATCCTGGGAAGGTTGTGCCAGCGCCACTGGGTGAAGAGAGCTGTGGCCACACGTAAACTTCTGCTCTGCAACTCTCACACTCCTTGCAAGTTCTTCCTTGGGAGACCCATGCTCTCTGCTCTTCAGCAGACTAAATCAAATGCACGACTTCCATCACAGAGCTGCTCAAAAGTGTGCAAGTGTTGACTTTTAATAGAGTTCCATTACTATGCAGTGCCCTCTTTTTGGTAACATTCAGAGACAAGTTCTGTCTGGTTTCAGTGCCATTCTCCTATGACGGGCTTGAGGTGGCCTGCAGATTGTCCTGCTGCCACAGCAGCCCTGGCCTAGAAGTGCAATGCGTGTGCTGCTCCGAGTGCACCTTCAAAGGGCAGGCTGTGCTTCCTGAAAAGCTCTCCCAGAAGAAATCATCTGCTACTTTCTAGCCTCAGTCTTTTTCCCACTCTATTTCTTGATCTTTCCTCTTGTACCAACTCTTTGTGTCATGAATCAGCAGGCCTTTCCTGAGCTGCTGCTTTCTTCTTTAATGGACAGATAGAAAGAATCAGGAGAGGAGCCCCTCTGAATGTCCTAAGGGTTGAGCAGCCCTCCTTGGAACAGCCTGCTCTGCTGCCGGCATGTCAGTGCCAGACTTCTGCCAGGTGGGCAAGGACAAGGGAGAGCAGAGGCAAAGGAAAGGGGTTTGAAGGTGTGTCAAGGGATGGTTTAGTTGGACATGAGGAAGACGTTCTTCCTCATGAGAAGAAATGGTGATCAGGTTTAGGATTAGGCTCCCCATGTCAAGGGGAGGCGTTCAAGGAAAGCCTGGGCGTGGCACTGTGCGCTCTGCTCCAGGTGCCAGGCTGGGCGTGGGCCCCAGGCTGGACTCTGTGACCTCAGCAGGCTCTTGCAAGCCCATGGATGGGGAGCTTTTGTGACATCACAGCCCTTGGGGCCAGCCCGGTGGCTGGCAACTGTGCCCGGGCCCGTGGCCGAGGCCAGAGCGCGGGCTGAACTGGTGTGGCAGCGACGTGCCCAGCGTGTGCAGAGGCGGCAGCTGGTCCCACAGCAGCAGCATGGCCGGCCAAGGCTTCTCCATGCTCCTGCAGCTCTGCGTGCTCCTGCTCCTGGCTGGGAGGCTCGACCCTTCCAGCCGTCTCGAGGGGAAGGCTGTCCTTCCCGAGGAGCTGGAGCAGCAGCTCATGGGCCCAGAGCCCAGCGCCTGGGATGCGCTGCAGCTGCTCCCCTGGATCTTCTCAGCCCTGAACGTGCTGCTCAGTGCCCTGTTCCTGGCACGGTGCCTTGGCATGGGGCGCGGGAGAGGCTGGGCACAGGTGAGGGATGGGCTGGGGCAGCTGGGGCCAGGAGCCCACTGTGCCTCGGGCCAAGGTGGTGTGGGGCCAGGCCTGAGAGCGGGTACGGGGCAGCAAAGCCGGGCAGGCCCTGGGGCTCCGGGGCCTCCTGCCCTCCTGCCCTCCTGCCCTCCTGCCCGGCCCGGCCCGGGTCTCTCCCGCAGAGGCCGCAGCCAAAGCCTCGGGGCTCATCCCCTGCCCTCCTTGTGCTCTGTCTCGCAGGAGAAGCGCCGCAGAGCCTCAGCCTCTGCAGGGAGCTGCTGCCGGGGCCGCTGCTGCTGCCAGCCGCTGCTGCGGCTGCTCAGGGCCAACCGTGCCCTGATGGAGCTCTGCCTGCAGCACCGCCCTGCACACAAGGCACTGCCCAGAGAGAGGAGCCAGAGGAGATGGGCCATTTGGAAGAGGAGGAGAGTCCACTTCTGCCCTCGACCTCGCCTCTCAGGCTCCAGCCCCGCTCTGGGCTAGCGGCACATGGGAGGGAATGCATCACCAGTGCTCACGCCAGGCACTGGGATGTTCCCGACCATAACTGTGCTAAAGCCCCTCAATTTTAGTTGTAGTTCTTAGCAAAGTTTTTATTTCAAAGTTCTAGGTTGTCTAGTTTAAGATAGTTGATGTTTTTTAGGCAATGGGGGCCTAGTAGTTAGGTGTAGTTAGGCCCCAGTAGTTAGGTGTAGTTAGACCCTCGTAGTTAGGTGTAGTTAGTGTGCTAGTAGTTTTTCCCTCCATTAGTTGTAGCTTTTTAGAGCCTTAAAGTTGAATAAATCTCAGGTTTTCCATAAACTGCTGTGGTTTTTTGGTGTTTCACATCACATGCTATGCAGATATTGATGGGTTTGCATGGGAGCTCCACAGCAGCCCTCATGCACCAACATAGTGCTCCTTCCAAAAGACTTTCTTTGATTTACAAAATAAGGAGAGATGGACATCAAAATTATCACAGGACTAGACAGGAAAGCCCTCAGAGCAAGCCTCTGATGAGAGCCAATAGTTTCTTCAAAAACCAGTATGGTACCAGCAAGTGGAGGTCACCCTTTTTGGAATTCACAGATTTCTAGATATATCTCAAGTCAGGTAGAACTCCAGATTTTAGAGATGAAGAGGAGAATTTTTTAAAGCATGAGCTTCAAACAATTTACTGAGTTATTTTTTAAATAATATCTGGAACTCACCAAAAAAAAAAAAAAAAAAAAAAAGAATAAATTTGTTTAAATCTTCCATGCAGTTACAAGCAGACTCTTAGACTCTTTCCTTACTAAAGGACAATATGCCATGTGGTGTACATGGGAGTAACATGCACATACTTATCGATGCAGCACAATCCCCAGCAAGGGAATAACGTGCAATGACTCCAATGATTCAGAAGGCTGAACAATTGCTTTATTAAGCAATCCTATCTATAATACTATGCTATACTCGATCCTAAACTCTGTATTCAAGAAAAACCCGCCGTGACCCTTTCCAGACAGTCATGACACAGCTTTGACCTAAGTGGTCAAATCAGTCAAAACCAGTCATGACCAGACGGCAATTAAGAAATCCGTAAGTTGCTAAACTATCTACAAAACACATTCCTCAAGTGCCAAGAAACAGGAGAAGCGAATATAGATAAGAATTGTTCTCTCTTCTTTCTTGGGGCTTTCTCACAGCCTTTCCCAGGAGAAATCCTGGGAAGGTTGTGCCAGCGCCACTGGGTGAAGAGAGCTGTGGCCACACGTAAACTTCTGCTCTGCAACTCTCACACTCCTTGCAAGTTCTTCCTTGGGAGACCCATGCTCTCTGCTCTTCAGCAGACTAAATCAAATGCACGACTTCCATCACAGAGCTGCTCAAAAGTGTGCAAGTGTTGACTTTTAATAGAGTTCCATTACTATGCAGTGCCCTCTTTTTGGTAACATTCAGAGACAAGTTCTGTCTGGTTTCAGTGCCATTCTCCTATGACGGGCTTGAGGTGGCCTGCAGATTGTCCTGCTGCCACAGCAGCCCTGGCCTAGAAGTGCAATGCGTGTGCTGCTCCGAGTGCACCTTCAAAGGGCAGGCTGTGCTTCCTGAAAAGCTCTCCCAGAAGAAATCATCTGCTACTTTCTAGCCTCATTCTTTTTCCCACTCTATTTCTTGATCTTTCCTCTTGTACCAACTCTTTGTGTCATGAATCCTGAGCTGCTGCTTTCTTCTTTAATGGACAGATAGAAAGAATCAGGAGAGGAGCCCCTCTGAATGTCCTAAGGGTTGAGCAGCCCTCCTTGGAACAGCCTGCTCTGCTGCCGGCATGTCAGTGCCAGAGTTCTGCCAGGTAGGCAAGGACAAGGGAGAGCAGAGGCAAAGGAAAGGGGTTTTAAGGTGTGTCACGGGATGGTTTAGTTGGACATGAGGAAGACGTTCTTCCTCATGAGAAGAAATGGTGATCAGGTTTAGGATTAGGCTCCCCATGTCGAGGGGAGGCGTTCAAGGAAAGCCTGGGCGTGGCACTGTGCGCTCTGCTCCAGGTGCCAGGCTGGGCGTGGGCCCCAGGCTGGACTCTGTGACCTCAGCAGGCTCTTGCAAGCCCATGGATGGGGAGCTTTTGTGACATCACAGCCCTTGGGGCCAGCCCGGTGGCTGGCAACTGTGCCCGGGCCCGTGGCCGAGGCCAGAGCGCGGGCTGAACTGGTGTGGCAGCGACGTGCCCAGCGTGTGCAGAGGCGGCAGCTGGTCCCACAGCAGCAGCATGGCCGGCCGAGGCTTCTCCATGCTCCTGCAGCTCTGCGTGCTCCTGCTCATGGCTGGAAGGCTCGACCCTTCCAGCCGTCTCGAGGGGAAGGCTGTCCTTCCCGAGGAGCTGGAGCAGCAGCTCATGGGCCCAGAGCCCAGCGCCTGGGATGCGCTGCAGCTGCTCCCCTGGATCTGCTCAGCCCTGAACGTGCTGCTCAGTGCCGTGTTCCTGGCACGCTGCCTTGGCATGGGGCGCGGGAGAGGCTGGGCACAGGTGAGGGATGGGCTGGGGCAGTTGGGGCCAGGAGCCCACTGTGCCTCAGGCCAAGGTGGTGTGGGGCCAGGCCTGAGAGCGGGCACGGGGCAGCAAAGCCGGGCAGGCCCCGGGGCTCCGGGGCCTCCTGCCCAGCCCTGTGGCCAAGGCCCCGCAGCACAGGGGCTCGGCCCCTGCGCAGCCACAGGGCCCAGGCCGAGCCCCAGGGAGCCCCGGGCACCCCTCTTGTTCCTGCGGCCTCTGCCCGGCCCGGCCCGGCCCGGCGTGCATCTCTCCTGCAGAGGCCGCAGCCAAAGCCTCGGGGCTCATCCCCTGCCCTCCTTGTGCTCTGTCTCGCAGGAGAAGCGCCACAGAGCCTCAGCCTCTGCAGGGAGCTGCTGCCGGGGCCGCTGCTGCTGCCAGCCGCTGCTGCGGCTGCTCAGGGCCAACCGTGCCCTGATGGAGCTCTGCCTGCAGCACCGCCCTGCACACAAGGCACTGCCCAGAGAGAGGAGCCAGAGGAGATGGGCCATTTGGAAGAGGAGGAGAGTCCACTTCTGCCCTCGACCTCGCCTCTCAGGCTCCAGCCCCGCTCTGGGCTAGCGGCACATGGGAGGGAATGCATCACCAGTGCTCACGCCAGGCACTGGGATGTTCCCGACCATAACTGTGCTAAAGCCCCTCAATTTTAGTTGTAGTTCTTAGGGAAGTTTTTACTTCAAAGTTGTAAGTTGTCTAGTTTAGGATAGTTGATGTTTTTTAGGCAATGTTGCCTAGTAGTTAGGTGTAGTTAGGACCCAGTAGTTAGATGTAGTAGGTCCTAGTAGTTAGGTGTAGTTAGTGTGCTAGTAGTTTTTCCCTCCGTTAGTTGTAGCTTTTAAGAGTCTTAAAGTTGAATAAAGCTCAAGTTTTCCATACATTGCTGTGGTCTTTCAGTGTTCCACATGAGACGGGATGCAGCAATTGATGGGTTTGCACGGGAGCTCCACAGCAGCCCTCATGCACCAACATAGTGCTCCTTCCAAAAGAGCTTCCGTTCGTTTACAAATAAGGAGAGGTGCTTCTAGAAGTCATTACAGGAATAGAAAAGAAAGGCCTCAGAGGAAGCCTGGGATGAGAGCCAAAAATTGCTTCAAAAATCAGTATGGTACCAGGAAGTGGAGATCGCCCCATTCTGAATCCATCCATTTCTGGAAATGTCTTGAATCAGGTAGAACTCCAGCTTTTAGAACTGGTGAGGGAAATATTTCACGACATAAGTCTCAAAAAACCTATTGAGTCCATTTTCAAAGAGAGCCTTGTACTCAACAAATAAAAAAAAAAAAAGATTGAAGTTTTCTAAAATCTTCCATGCAGTTACAAGCAGATTCTTTCCTTACTAAAGAACATGTATGCCCTGTGGTGTACATGGCAGTAACATGCACGTACTCTTTGGCTCTGCAACTCTCATACTCCTTGCAAGTTCTTCCCTGGGATACTCATGGGCTGTGCTCTTCAGCAGAATAAACCATGCACACCTCTCGATGTAAGGCACCATTAGCTAGGGAATAATGTGCTCGGACTCCATGATTTAGGAGGCTGAACAATTGCTTTATTAAGCTAGGCTATATTACAATAATATAATATTATAATAAAGAGATACTATACTATACTAAAGAGATACTACACTAAAGAGAGATACTAAAGCAAAAGCCCTGACTGTTTGGAGTTAGCGACGACACAGTCCTGACATAATTGGCCAATCAAACCAAACACCATCACCTTTGGTAAACAATCTCCCTAACATATTCCACGTGTGCCAAACAACAGGACCACAAGTAGAGATAAGAATTGTTTTCTCTTGTTCTCTGAGCTTCTCACTACCTTAGCCACAAAAAGTCCTGGGGAAATTTGTGCCTGCTGCTCTCTGCAAAGAGAGCTGCATGCACATGCACCTCTTCCATCACAGAGCTGCTCAAAGGTGTGCAAGTGTTGACTTAGAGAGGAGCAGTGATGGAGTTCCATTTCTATGCAGTCCCCTCTTTTTGGTAACTTTCAGAGACAAGTTCTGTCTGGTTTCAGTGCCATTCTCCTCTGCTTTGAGGGCTCTGGGACTGGAGGGGGCCTGCAGATTGTCCTGCTGCCACAGCAGCCCTGGCCTAGAAGTGCAATGCGTGTGCTGCTCCAAGTGCATCTTCAAAGGGCAGGCTGTGCTTCCTGAAAAGCTCTCCCAGAAGAAATCATCTGCTACTTTCCAGCCTCAGTCTTTTTCCCACTCTATTTCTTGATCTTTCCTCTTGTACCAACTGTCTGTGTCATGAACCAGCAGGCCTTTCCTGAGCTGCTGCTTTCTTCTTTAATGGACAGATAGAAAGAATCAGGAGAGGAGCCCCTCTGAATGTCCTAAGGGTTCAGCAGCCCTCATTGGAACAGCCTGCTCTGCTGCTGGCACGTCAGTGCCAGAGTTCTGGCAGGTGGGCAAGGGAGAGCAGAGGCAAAGGAAAGGGGTTTGAAGGTGTGTCAGGGGATGGTTTAGTTGGACATGAGGAAGACGTTCTTCCTCATGAGAAGAAATGGTGCTCAGGTTTTGAACAGGTTTCCATGTCAAGGGGAGGCGTTCAAGGAAAGCCTGGGCATGGCACTGTGTGCTCTGCTCCAGGCGCCAGGCTGGGCGTGGGCCCCAGGCTGGACTCTGTGACCTCAGCAGGCTCTTGCAAGCCCATGGATGGGGAGCTTTTTTGACATCACAGCCCTTGGGGCCAGCCCGGTGGCTGGCAACTGTGCCTGGGCCCGTGGCCGAGGCCAGAGCGCGGGCTGAACTGGTGTGGCAGCGACGTGCCCAGCGTGTGCAGAGGTGGCAGCTGGTCCCACAGCAGCAGCATGGCCGGCCAAGGCTTCTCCGTGCTCCTGCAGCTCTGCGTGCTCCTGCTCCTGGCTGGAAGGCTCGACCCTTCCAGCCGTCTCGAGGGGAAGGCTGTCCTTCCCGAGGAGCTGGAGCAGCAGCTCATGGGCCCAGAGCCCAGCGCCTGGGATGCGCTGCAGCTGCTCCCCTGGATCTGCTCAGCCCTGAACGTGCTGCTCAGTGCCGTGTTCCTGGCACGCTGCCTTGGCATGGGGCGCGGGAGAGGCTGGGCACAGGTGAGGGATGGGCTGGGGCAGTTGGGGCCAGGAGCCCGCTGTGCCTCGGGCCATGGTGGTGTGGGGCCAGGCCTGAGAGTGGGCACGGGGCAGCAAAGCCGGGCAGGCCCCGGGGCTCCGGGGCCTCCTGCCCAGCCCTGTGGCCAAGGCCCCGCAGCACAGGGGCTCGGCCCCTGCGCAGCCACAGGGCCCAGGCCGAGCCCCAGGGAGCCCCGGGCACCCCTCTTGTTCCTGCGGCCTCTGCCTGGCCCGGCCCGGCCCGGCGTACGTCTCTCCTGCAGAGGCCGCAGCCAAAGCCTCGGGGCTCATCCCCTGCCCTCCTTGTGCTCTGTCTCGCAGGAGAAGCGCCGCAGAGCCTCAGCCTCTGCAGGGAGCTGCTGCCGGGGCCGCTGCTGCTGCCAGCCGCTGCTGCGGCTGCTCAGGGCCAACCGTGCCCTGATGGAGCTCTGCCTGCAGCACCGCCCTGCACACAAGGCACCGCCCAGAGAGAGGAGCCAGAGGAGATGGGCCATTTGGAAGAGGAGGAGAGTCCACTTCTGCCCTCGACCTCGCCTCTCAGGCTCCAGCCCCGCTCTGGGCTAGCGGCACATGGGAGGGAATGCATCACCAGTGCTCACGCCAGGCACTGGGATGTTCCCGACCATAACCGTGCTACAGCCCCTCAATTTTAGTTGTAGTTTTTAGGAATGTTTTTACTTCAGAGTTGTAGGTTGTCTAGTTTAGGATAGTTGATGTTTTTTAGGCAATGTTGCCTAGTAGTTAGGTGTAGTTAGGCCCCAGTAGTTAGACGTTTTAGGTCCTAATAGTTAGGTGTAGTCAGGGTGCTAGTAGTTTTTCCCTCCATTAGTTGTAGCTTTTAAGAGTCCTAAAGTTGAATAAATCTCAGGTTTTCCATAAACTGCTGTGGTTTTTTGGTGTTTCACATCACATGGTATGCAGCGAAAAATGGGTTTGCACGGGAGCTCCACAGCAGCCCTCATGCACCAACATAGTGCTCCTTCCAAAAGAGCTTCCTTTGGTTTAAAAAATAAAGAATGATGCTTCTAGAAGTCATTACAGGAATAGAAATGAAAGGCCTCAGAGGAAGCCTGGGATGAGAGCCAAAAAATTGCTTCAAAAATCTGTGTGGTACCAGGAAGTGGAGATCGCCCCATTCTGAATCCATCCATTTCTGGAAATGTCTTGAATCAGGTAGAACTCCAGCTTTTAGAACTGGTGAGGGAAATATTTCACGACATAAGCCTCAAAAAACAATTATTGAGTCCATTTTCAAATAGAGCCATGTACTCAACAAATAATAAAAAAAAAAATTTGAAGTTTTCTAAAATCTCCCATGCAGTTACAAGCAGATTCTTTCCTTACTAAAGAATAGTATGCCCTGTGGTGTACATGGCAGTAACAGGCACGTACTCTTCTGCTCTGCAACTCTCACACTCCTTGCAAGTTCTTCCCTGGGATACTCATGGGCTGTGCTCTTCAGCAGAATAAACCATGCACACCTCTCGATGTAAGGCACCATTAGCTAGGGAATAATGTGCTCGGACTCCATGATTTAGGAGGCTGAACAATTGCTTTATTAAGCTAGGCTATATTACATTAATGCTATATTGTAATAAAGAGATGCTATACTATATTAAAGAGATACTAAAGAGAGATACTAAAGCAAAAGCCCTGACTGTTTGGAGTTAGCGACGACACAGTTCTGACATAATTGGCCAATCAATCTAAACAACCATCACCTTTGGTAAACAATCTCCCTAACATATTCCACGTATGCCAAACAACAGGACCAGCAAGTAGAGATAAGAATTATTTTCTCTTGTTCTCTGAGCTTCTCACTACCTTAGCCACAAAAAGTCCTGAGGAAATTATCCCTGCATCCACATGTACCTCTTCCATCACAGAGCTGCTCAAAGGTGTGAAAAGGTTGCCTAAGAGAGCAGCAGCGATGGAGTTCCATTTCTATGCAGTCCCCTCTTTTTGGTAACTTTCAGAGACAAGTTCTGTCTGGTTTCAGTGCCATTCTCCTCTGCTTTGAGGGCTCTGGGACTGGAGGGGGCCTGCAGATTGTCCTGCTGCCACAGCAGCCCTGGCCTAGAAGTGCAATGCGTGTGCTGCTCCGAGTGCACCTTCAAAGGGCAGGTTGTGCTTCCTGAAAAGCTCTCCCAGAAGAAATCATCCACTACTTTCTAGCCTCAGTCTTTTTCCCACTCTATTTCTTGACCTTTCCTCCTTTGTGTCATGAATCAGCAGGCCTTTCCTGAGCTGCTGCTTTCTTCTTTAATGGACAGATAGAAAGAATCAGGAGAGGAGCCCCTCTGAATGTCTTTAGGGTTGAGCAGCCCTCATTGGAACAGCCTGCTCTGCTGCCCGCACGTCAGTGCCAGACTTCTGCCAGGTGGGCAAGGACAATGGAGAGCAGAGGCAAAGGAAAGGGGTTTGAAGGTGTGTCAGGGGATGGTTTAGTTGGACATGAGGAAGACGTTCTTCCTCATGAGAAGAAATGGTGATCAGGTTTAGGATTAGGTTCCCCATGTCAAGGGGAGGCCTTCAAGGAAAGCCTGGGCGTTCTGCCAGGTGGGCAAGGACAAGGGAGAGCAGAGGCAAAGGAAAGGGGTTTGAAGGTGTGTCAGGGGATGGTTTAGTTGGACATGAGGAAGACGTTCTTCCTCATGAGAAGAAATGGTGATCAGGTTTAGGATTAGGTTCCCCATGTCAAGGGGAGGCCTTCAAGGAAAGCCTGGGCGTTCTGCCAGGTGGGCAAGGACAAGGGAGAGTAGAGGCAAAGGAAAGGGGTTTGAAGGTGTGTCAGGGGATGGTTTAGTTGGACATGAGGAAGACGTTCTTCCTCATGAGAAGAAATGGTGATCAGGTTTTGAACAGGTTTCCATGTCAAGGGGAGGCGTTCAAGGAAAGCCTGGGCATGGCACTGTGTGCTCTGCTCCAGGCGCCAGGCTGGGCGTGGGCCCCAGGCTGGACTCTGTGACCTCAGCAGGCTCTTGCAAGCCCATGGATGGGGAGCTTTTTTGACATCACAGCCCTTGGGGCCAGCCCGGTGGCTGGCAACTGTGCCCGGGCCCGTGGCCGAGGCCAGAGCGCGGGCTGAACTGGTGTGGCAGCGACGTGCCCAGCGTGTGCAGAGGCGGCAGCTGGTCCCACAGCAGCAGCATGGCCGGCCAAGGCTTCTCCGTGCTCCTGCAGCTCTGCGTGCTCCTGCTCCTGACTGGAAGGCTCGACCCTTCCAGCCGTCTCGAGGGGAAGGCTGTCCTTCCCGAGGAGCTGGAGCAGCAGCTCATGGGCCCAGAGCCCAGCGCCTGGGATGCGCTGCAGCTGCTCCACTGGATCTGCTCAGCCCTGAACGTGCTGCTCAGTGCCGTGTTCCTGGCACGGTGCCTTGGCATGGGGCGCAGGAGAGGCTGGGCACAGGTGAGGGATGGGCTGGGGCAGTTGGGGCCAGGAGCCCTCTGTGCCTCAGGCCAAGGTGGTGTGGGGCCAGGCCTGAGAGCGGGTACGGGGCAGCAAAGCCGGGCAGGCCCTGGGGCTCCGGGGCCTCCTGCCCAGCCCTGTGGCCAAGGCCCCGCAGCACAGGGGCTCGGCCCCTGCGCAGCCACAGGGCCCAGGCCGAGCCCCAGGGAGCCCCGGGCACCCCTCTTGTTCCTGCGGCCTCTGCCTGGCCCGGCCCGGCCCGGCGTGCGTCTCTCCTGCAGAGGCCGCAGCCAAAGCCTCGGGGCTCATCCCCTGCCCTCCTTGTGCTCTGTCTCGCAGGAGAAGCGCCACAGAGCCTCAGCCTCTGCAGGGAGCTGCTGCCGGGGCCGCTGCTGCTGCCAGCCGCTGCTGCGGCTGCTCAGGGCCAACCGTGCCCTGATGGAGCTCTGCCTGCAGCACCGCCCTGCACACAAGGCACCGCCCAGAGAGAGGAGCCAGAGGAGATGGGCCATTTGGAAGAGGAGGAGAGTCCACTTCTGCCCTCGACCTCACCTCTCAGGCTCCAGCCCCGCTCTGGGCTAGCGGCACATGGGAGGGAATGCATCACCAGTGCTCACGCCAGGCACTGGGATGTTCCCGACCATAACTGTGCTAAAGCCCCTCAATTTTAGTTGTAGTTCTTAGGAAAGTTTTTCCTTCAAAGTTATAGGTTGTCTAGTTTAGGATAGTTGATGTTTTTTAGGCAATGTTGCCTAGTAGTTAGGTGTAGTTAGGCTGCAGTAGTTAGACGTTTTAGGTCCTAATAGTTAGGTGTAGTTAGGGTGCTAGTAGTTTTTCCCTCCATTAGTTGTAGCTTTTAAGAGTCCTAAAGTTGAATAAATCTCAGGTTTTCCATAAACTGCTGTGGTTTTTTGGTGTTTCACATCACATGGTATGCAGCGAAAAATGGGTTTGCACGGGAGCTCCACAGCAGCCCTCATGCACCAACATAGTGCTCCTTCCAAAAGAGCTTCCTTTCGTTTACAAATAAGGAGATGTGCTTCTAGAAGTCATTACAGGAATAGAAAAGAAAGGCCTCAGAGGAAGCCTTGAATGAGAGCCAAGCGTTTTTTTGGAAACCAGAATGGTACCAGCAAGTGGATATCACCCCATTCGGAATTTATAATTTTGTAGATATGTCTTAAGTCAGGTAGAACTCCAGGTTTTAGAAGTGCCAAGGAGAATATTTCAAAGCATAAGCTTCAAGCAACTTATTAAATTTATTTCCATATAAATTCTTGTTTGGAAAAGAAAAAAAGTTAAAAACATTTTACTTTCATATCTTCCAAGAAATCCCAACCTGACTCTTTTCCTTACTAAAGAATAACATTCCTTGTGGTGTACATGGTAGTCAAATGCACATACTCTTCTGCTGTGCAACTCCCATTGCCCTTCAATTTTTTTTCTGTGGTTTGCTCTTGCTTTTTGGTATTCAGCAAAACTAATCTAGCACTAAGGATTTAGAAACAAGATGCTGTTACATAATTTGGAATATTTCCAGTCTAGGAACTGGCTTCACACACAGCCAGGTCTAGGCTCCAGCTGCAACATTATTTACAGCTTAATTTACAGCTTGAATTTTTATCATCACAATACACACACACACACAATCCACAGCTTCTTTAGGCCAAAGAAAAGCTACAAAATGCATTTTTAACAGGCACCCAGCAGTTCACTAAGCCACAGCTTTCACTCTAATGATCACACAAGAAGATTATAAAAATGCTAAGGCTTTTTTTGACAGGAGGACTCCAAGTGAGAAATTTTTTTTTAATGTGCTGAACTGATTTTACCCTTCCTTGTATTGTCTTTTCTAGTCAAGAATAAACAGGACTCACATGGTCATTACTGCTATCCGTTTGTTCATTGCCAATTTCAATACCGGATGCCAGAAAAGTATCAAATTGTTTATTCCTTTTTTGGTCTTAAGTAGCACACTAAGAAAAATAACTTTTTAAAAAAATATATATAGAATCACCTATTTTTATACAGTTCAAGACAGGAAAGGGTATGAATTTACATTTGCCTCTCTAAGTTCAGCACACAGCATATTCACTCACAGAATAATAACCACTAGGCAGCAAAACTTCAACAGCATCTAAAAAAAAATCAGCTGAATTGCCTCATGTAGATATTCCAGTTTACCTTCCTGTTCTTCATGCTATTTGCTTTATAATTGCTGGAACAGTCTCTTCTGCCCCACAGAAAACTTCCTTAAAAACATGACTGGGTCTTGGAGTCTAGAACAGAATGTGTGAGCTCAAGAAAACTTTTGGAATCCTTGCTGTTATTGAAATACTAAACACCAAATGTTTAAATGATAAAGTCAACTGCAGGGTGGCTTTACTATGGAAATTTCATGAATAAAAGATATTCAGAAACCCTAGTTTATCCCATTGAAGCTACACAGTTCAGAAAAATTACCAGACCACATGAGCTTAAGAGTAATGTGCAATCTATTTAAATTGTACCATGCCTCTTCCTCAGAACATCTCAGCTGCTCATTGTCACCTACCCAGTTTTATGGCCTTGGTTTTGTTGGGTAATTTCCTCCATTGGATTACATTCCACTGGCCTCTTGCCAAAAGGGACTAGAAGAGATGAAATCTTCAGCCATCCACAGAACAGTGTAGCTGACATACATCTTCAGGCAACTGCAGTCTGACATCTATGAACAGCACTGTGCTAAACACAAATTTCACTAAACATTGCTTGGATGGTGTTTCTACCTAGCTGTTGATAAAAATGTGCAATATAGACTGTAAAGTGTGGAAATCACAGCAGACACTGTTTCTCTGTAGATTGTAAATAATACAGTTATTTTAGCATCAGAAATTCTGCCCAAGGCTCATGTTATTTACAGCAACTTCACGCTTTCCCCTGCAGGGCCTGCCTCAACAAGCTTCTGTGTCTTTCGCCAGGGCGTTAGAAGGTTCTGCTGCAAATGGTTCAGAAACAAAGTTTTTAACTCAGAATTGATGTCAGTTTTTGGCAGGTCCTCCTCCTGCATTTGGACTTCTCAGCTCAAGTCTCTCAGGAAAAAATGCTGCAGAACCAGGATTCACATAGTGATTTGTATGGTAAGCAACCCATAAAAACAGCATTGTAACCTTTTGCAGTGAAATTGAAAGAGGAAAGGGTAGACTGAAGGTGGAGGTTTTTGGGAAAAGATAGGAAAAACAACCTGTAAGCAAAGGGGAAAAACAAGGTACAATAAAAATGATACATTTAGTACAAAGTGTTCACCTGTGGCACAAGATACAACGCTATGCTTTGGTTTTTGCTCTAAAGGGAGGGAAGGACCACAGGTGGACTAAAGAGAAGCATCTAATCTAATGTTTATTTCCTGGTGATATTAATTTATTTTGCTTCTTGCTGTAAAAGACTTGGGGGAAAAAAACCCCAAACATGTTTCAATGTAATTCTTCCTGCAGCTCAAGCAATTTCCACCGGTTTTAACTTAGATTTATCTATCATATGCCAAGCATCATTTCATTACAATGCTGTGTTCTGAGGATGACTCATCAGTCAAATGATATTTCTGTGAAATATCTGCAGAACTCAGTGATGCCAGGCTGCAGAACACACTGCTAGCTGTTAAGAGCAGTACTAATTCCAGTTGCAATTTTTGATTGTAGGAAAAATGGGTAGGCATAATTTGGGAGTTATTTCCATTGGGATTTTCATTAAACAGGACCTTCTGTTTGCTGTGCAAACTCAGAACAAGCTCATCATTTACCATTTCTATCAGTAGAAGTTTTCATGCTTGTAAGTGCACTTTGACACATTCTGATAATCAAATGGCATTGGAAACACTCTGCATACAGCAATAAGGTGATCTTGGTGTTTTGAAGTAGGACATCTGTTTAGGAACACATTTTATGGCCAGTTTGTGGCAAAGAGAAGAAGTCGTGAAATAGGCAATGATTCTCTTAACTGTCCTAGCAACTTAGATTTCTTCTATTTTTCAGAAAAGTCAAACTGATATCATGTACCATCATGAAAGTTCCATTTCAAGGTCCTTTTTACAAGGCCTGAACAGAAAAGTTCAATGTCCCTAACCTTCAAGGCCAAAATAAATGCCAAGCCCCTAAGAAAATTGTTTTAAAAAGTGAGCCAGTCCTCCTGGACTTATTTTTTTCTTTCTTTGTTATTAAGAGTTGTAGAAAATAACTTCCCTTGATTTGAGAGGGGAGGTGTTTGTTGTTTTTGTTATTTTCTTAAAGCAAACTCACTTAATGGCTGTGACAAACACAAAAGGAGGACTAAAAGTAAAGCACCACCAGCTTCCTTCATTAAAGTGTGTTTTCCACTTCACCGTGTCTGGTAAAAGAGCCCAGAAATATCTGTACAATCCAGCAATGCTGCATTATTTTGTGTTGTTCAAATGAGGCAACACACTCCATTTCAGCAGCAAGAAAAGGTTCTTTCTTTGCTGCAGTGAGGGTAGGTGCAGCAAATAGCTTCCATTAGTTCACAGATTCAAATTTTATCTCCATCACTGTCACAGAGAGACGAAACACCAATTGTTGGTCAAAGGGTAGAGAATATTTGTACAATAGGGAGCAGAAAATATTTCAAACTAATTCATGTCTACCATAAAGAAGATACCAATTTATACAAATCATGTTTTTTAGAAAAATGTAGAGATACAAATATGACTAAAATAATCACATTATTTCCTTAAAAAATATTACCTTTGGGCAACATCAGGACAAATAGAATTAATAACTTATTGAGAAATATTAGTTTCCTTTCAACATAGATGAAAAGCATTAGTCTCTAATCTGACTTTAAAGCCTTTGCCTAAAAACTAAATATGTTTCCCCTTCCCTCCAAGCTGCTGCACAGACAGCTTTTATTTAAAGAAAAAAAAAATCACTATATTATTTGATTACAGTTGCAACTCAGAGTTCATTCTAATTATGTGGTACTTCTAATGCTGTGTTACTTCTAAATTCTTGACATTCTTAGAGTGAAATACAAAGAAATCAGTCAAAAAACATACACACTTCCAGTAAAAAGAATCTGTGGACTAATTTAGAAAAAATAATCCAAGAGTCTGTTCACAACCCTGTAGGATATTAACAAGGCTTTTTGAAACTGCAGTAAATCTGTCATGGTTTTAAAACCAAAACTAAGCAACACGGTCAGAAAGGGGAAAAACTCCCACACTTTCCTGTAGCTCAAAGCCGAAGCTTTTAGAAAAGAACTGAAACATTTACTTTCAACCTTTAAGCCAGATTTAATAAATACCATAAGTCAAGACGTAAGACATCACATAATTCAAATCCATCTTCATGAACTAAAGTGAGAGAGTCTTTCATATAGATCAGATAAAGAGTTCTTGCCCTATTAGAGAACGTTACCAAATTGAACACATCTTGTATTTCCTTGCTTTGTTTCTTGGATAAGAAGCTGAATTATGGATTCCTTTATAGCAATACAACTACTCCAATCCACACATGGGGTCACCTAAGAGAGCAGGTGTTCCTCCATAAGGTAAGAAGAAATTGAAAAAAACAAAAGGGCAAAGCTTCCCCAGGTTTTAGACCAGAATTTAGGAAACACTGAAGCTTGATAGTGCAGTGGGAAAATACACAAAATCCATCACTGCCACTTTGGCACATAGTTTTCAAAAAAATGTGGAAGCCCAGGCAGAGAGGGTAAGACTGAACAGTTTGTGAGGCTGACACAGCTGTTAACCTGCATGGACTTCAGGATTCCTTCCCGTCTGCTCTCAGGGTCTCTGTGGTCGAGATGACCCTGAGGTGTTAGGAAGTCTCTTTTTCCCAGCTCCACAATCAAAGAAGAAGTCAGGATTCTTTGGCTGTGGTTCTCAAGGTTGTTTATTTTCTGTTATCTATAACATTCTTTCTCTGACCTGCTGAGGTCTGTCTGGCAGGTTGGGCTGTGGCACACTGCACGCCCCTGAGGCGGTGTTAGTTTTTTATACTTCAAACTACGTGTACTTTATTTACAATAATTTTCCAATACCCATCACCTATGTTAGACAGTCTGTCTCTACCCTAAACCAATCCAAAATCCCACCATCACAGCAGAAGATGGAGGACAAGAAGAAGGAGAAGAAAGACAGGACATGCCCAGATTCCTCCATCTTGCCTCTTGAACCCCTGTTCTAAAAACCCCAAAATTCTACTTTTCCACCCTGTGGTAAATTCACTATCATTCTATTCAAACCCCTGTGGCTTGTAACTCCTCACACAAAGTTGGTAATTGTTTCCATGGGCTAAAATCAAAGGCACTGGTGTCTGTGACTCCATGCCAAGGTCTCTAAGCCCCCTGCCAGGGTCTCCAGTCCTCCAGGGCAGCCAGAGCAATGTCCTGGGCTCTGACACTCTGTAAGCTTTCATGGAGGGCTGGCTACAGCAGCAGCTGAAGCATCTCAGATTGCCGAGATCACAAGGAGCAACTGCACCACCAAGCATTCTGACACAGTCTGAGAGCACTCCCAAAGAACAGGGCTGAGTGCCCTGCCCATGGGCCAGCCTCAGCCACCACCTGCACAGAGAGAGACCCTGGCTTACCAAAAGGGGCTCATCTTTGGGGAGGGGAGGGGGAGCTGGTGCCACAATTTATTTTATACTTTCTTTACTTCTAATGTTAACAGTGAAGGTTTCTATCACCTGCCATAGAAGGCTTTATAGCATCATGCACATAAGAGAGCATGAATTTGACTATTTCCTATATAAATAAATCTTTGGCTGTATTCCACTTACTATGGGAAAGATACCCCAGATTAATATATGCTACAGTAGTATTATTAAATGTTAGGAAATTTTTTATAGAAAAGAGTTCTGACACCAAAAATCCAAAGATTTAGAGTTGGCAAAAGAAAAGAAAAATTGTGCTTAGCGATTGTGTTTTTAGTTGTCCTTCAAGAAGAGGAGGATTTCCCCTCAAAGTCCTCCTCTCTCTCATTTCCATTGTCCATTTTCCCCACCATCACCATTAAGAATTCCTGCAATGTTTTACAACTTTTAACGAGTCCATTAGGCATCTAAATCAGATTGAACCTAACTGTAATAAAATACTACACCAAGTGAAGACAAATAATAAAGCCAAGGAAAACCTCTCAAACTCTGCAACTACAATTACCTCTCTATTTTAATTCATAGGGTGGGAGAACCACTGAGTTTACCACAAATGTCACATCCTAACCTCTATCACTGGCAGGAGAAATCTAGAACCCTGACTGAAGTCTTGCTAGATGCCATCACCAAAAGCTGATTTTTCTTCCTTCTTACTAAATAAATATCTGGCAGAGTTGAAAGAGAACACAGATGGAGGGTAAAGGAGGCTTAACACTACTAATTCATGCATCATGCTGCTGGGCTTTGCATCTCACTAGCCTGCTTTCTTTGAATGAATCTGCATCAGAGACCAACAGTTTCATTAACTGGTCAAAGCTGGCTGGTTTGGTGTGGGATCTCAGCACATCGTTCCCGATGTCCAGAGATGCCAGGAGAACCCTTGGGGGTCTTGAAAATCCTGGAATGTTGCCAAGAGTGTTTGGTGGCTTGATTTTGATCCATCCACAGAAGTAACAAGAGTCTGAGGACAAGAGAATCACTTTAGAGTACAAGGTGTAAAAGAGACACATTTAGAGGGTGAGATATAGACTTTAAGGTTTTTGGTACAGGGGGGTTATGGAGACAAGATGGAGGGATCGGGGCGTGTCTTGTCCTTCTTCTTTCTTCTTCTTGTCCTCCATCTCCTGTGATGATGTTGGCACTTAGAGATTGGTTTATGGTGAAGGTGCACTTGCTAACATGGGCGAAAAGCATTGGGAAATAAAGGTAAATATTGTATACGTAGGTTTTAGTATAAAAAGACATGACCGCCCCGTGGGTGGTCAGAGAGTGCCTGTGACTGCTTGCAGATCAGACCTCTGTTGGGCAGACAGAAAAATTTTGTAGATAAGAAATAATAAACAACCTGAAGACCGAAAGCTGAAGAGTCCAGACTCGTCCTTTGCATCGCGCCCACCAAAGAACCACTCTACCCCTGTCGGGGCAGAGACAGACAGCCGGACCCGACAGTTTGGAACATGAAATATTTGGCAAAACTGTAAATTAGGGGGTGCACATTTACACATTTTTCTTTGAGGGAAGCAGAGCTCATTCATAAAGAAACTTAATGGACAGTAAATTTTATTATATCAGTTAAAGAAAAAGAAAATTCAGACATAGTTAGCTGACAGATCAAGTATGAAGAAGTGAGTTCTGCAATCACTTAGCTGGAAAATTTCTATTCAGGACATGTTTGTCCTCCAGTGGTTATGAGATAGTGCAAAAAGGTGAAGACTTATCCTTCCCAAAGGGCAGTTTCCACTAACCCTGTGTAAACAGGAAATCCATGAGCACTGGCTGGAAACACTGCTACTTCTCTCTCCTAGTTACAGCTGGAACTGGAAAGTTTTCTTATTGCAGACTAACACGATTGTCAGATAGTTAGAGAACTGCAATATTGTTAAACCTGAGGTTGCTCAGAAACACCAGGAACCTATTTCAGTGAAATGCCCTCTCATAGCAAGCCTTTCACGTCATAGATAGTACATAAAAAGGTAAGAGTCACAATTTCCATCTTTCTTTTGTGACATGAATGTACACCTTCCACAGCTATTACTCCCCCTCAAGTACAAAAATAAGAACTTACAGAACTTTAGAAGTTTAACATTTAAGTCACAAAATGAAAAGCAGCTTCTCCTATCTTTTATTGCATTTAGTATTCTACGCATTCAGGCCACAATGCAGTAATTTTTACTTTTGTCTGCCCCAGAGAAGACTTGTGCTTTGAGCACCCACGCTGCAGAACAGGGCCAAAGGATCCAGAATATCCAGCTTTACATTCCTTGAACCAGTTTCAGATACACAGTAAGGACTGAAGGACTGACCCTGGCTGATAAACCAGTATAGCTTAACTCAGTTTTCTTCACTTGCAAGAGAACTTGCAAAAGAACAACTTTTCCCTCCTTATGTAAAAGAAATAGAAAGATGAACATATGTTGGGGGTTGGAGTTTTTTCTGTTCTTCCCTTATTACCTGTGGAATTTCTTCCCACTGAGTTCCTAAGAAGGACTGCTGCCTGGGTGCTTGAGACAGGCTGGGAGGGGGAACTCTGTTTTTTTGGGAGTTTCTCTGGGTGGGGCAGAGATACCATGAGAGTGAGGGAAGGTAAAAAGAGACAGGGTTGGGGGCAGCCCTCTCGTGCTGCTGGGCTTTGCAGGAGGCTGGTCAGACCTGTGGCTTGGGGAAGGGAGCTCGCTGCCACCACTGTCGCTGCCTGGGGCTGTGTACAAATCACCAACAGGACAGGACTGCTGGGAACATGCCTGGAGCTGCTTTATTTTCCAGCATCACTCTCATTCCATGGTTATGACAATGTGAAGATGCCCTCAGCTCACATCCCAGGCAGCAGACCAAGAACTCAATGTTACAACTCACTTTATAAGCTTTTTGACCAATCACACACAGCAAAAGCACATTGACAGTAGTTCCATCCAACCACTATAAGCACAGGTACCTTTGGTTAAAACAATGCTTGCTGATTTCAAATACAATACCTGCTTGTGAGCCTTAAGGTACAATGCACAGAGCTCCATTATTAAGCTTAGAACTTCCTAACATCTGGCTAGATATACTTTGCTGTAGCTTAGGGAGTTATTCTAGACAAGCGTTAATACACAGAACATTGTTCTATTTGTTCTTACTTTTCTACTTCTTACATAATTTTTCTGCTGACCAATCTCATGGCTACTGCTTAGCTCCAATCCCAGTTCTGCTTTCTCTGAGGCCTGCCTTTTGCAGCTTTCCCAAAACCCTCTGGTTTTATGGATTTCCACAACCACCATAACCCAGTGGGGACCCTTTCTTCTGCTGCTGAGCTCCGCACGCCCCTGCCAGGACAACCTGCATGCTCCACTATTGCCGTGGAGTTTTGATACATCTCATGCACCACCTCAGGATTTCTGCTCATCCCTGCCGTTCCAGCCTGCTGCTCCTCAGAGTCCTGTTGGGGCAGGGGATCGGCTGCCACGGGGTTTGTGGAACGAAGCCTCTCCTCCATCCCTCCATCAATCCCACAGGGCCCAGCCGCCATGGCCATGTGCTCCCCCAGCCCGCCCCACAGCGCCCCCTGCAGCCCCGGGGAATCACTGCACCTGCCCTGCCCGCCGGGAGCCACCAGCGCCCCTGCTGGCCGTGCCCGGAACTGCACCCGGGGAAAGTGCCGCAGCACAAAGGCTGGGACCGGGCTCGGGTCCTGGGACTGGGCTCGGGTCCTGGGCTCCGGTTCTGGGACTGGGCTCCGGTTCTGTTTGGTGTTAGTGCCGGAGCTGTTGTTGTTTGTTAATTATACACACCAGTAAAGAACTGTTATTCCTATTCCCATATCTTTGCCTGAGAGCCCCTTGATTTCAAAACTCTAATAATTCAGAGGTAGGGGTGTGGGGGGGATAGAATGTAAGAAAATAAAGATAGTGCAGAAGGTAGTCTCACCCCTGAGGAGGTGCAGCTGTACTAACCACCAGAGATTAGGAACAGGCCTGCCCTTAACAGGCACAGCGGTGTCCGGTGAGGATGAATGCTATGAAAGAGTGGGTTAGCTGATTGAGAAAGGAGATGGAGTTTGTTGGCTGTGCTGTGAAGAAGAAGGAGTCAGTGCTGTGAGGAGATGCCCATGAGAAACCACCAAGAAGATATGGAACTTTTGCAATAAAATGACAACAGAGGGGCTTTACATTCTCCATTCCAAGGGAGGCTTTCTGCCTTCCCTAGCAGACACCTGTCTTGTAAACCAAGACAACATGTCACTCAGATAAGAGTTTGCTCATGTTAGATTTCTCAGTATTTAAGACTCCCCCCCACTCCTTCCCTTTACAGTTTATTTCTGACAGGCATGACAGGCAAAAAAAAAAAAAAAAAAAAAAGACAGTTAAGGGTGTCAGATTCACAGGACAAGAAAAAAAAATACTGTCGTTTTTTCAGTATTGTGAAGTCACTGTGATACAGAGATGACCTGTAACACAAGCAAAATTGCAAAGGGAACTTTTCTCTGAGAGAAAATTTGCATTGTGCAGCGGGAAACTTCAGTGGCTCCAGTCAACATTAGTGCACTCAAGTACAGGATTCTGTGACTTACACTCTGCTAGCTTTGGTGAGTGATTTATAAATGCACTGATGACAACGTCTTTGAGACGTCTTCCTTGCAGACAATAATGGGATAAAACATCCCAACTTCCCTGCCCTCTAGAATGTAATTTTGTGTTTATGTATCTAAGGGGATCTGATACTAGCCATCAAGATTCAGTTTCATCTCTGAACCTGCCAAAGAAAACCTAGATTACAGAAAATATTTGAAATAAAATGGAAAAAAAACCCCACAAACTAAAAAACCTACCAACCAACCACTCAGTCACTCAGTAAAGCACAGGATGGCATCAACACATATTCAATGTCAATGCCTTTCTTAATTCCTGACTGGACTGACATTCAGAGTCCAGAGCAGCGTACACATCTGCCTTTTGTCATAAAGAGGATGTCACCACACCAGTCTTTAGAAGGGCAAGAGACAGGACCTGCCCCTGCTTTCCCAAAGGCTTCCATCCACAAGAACCATCTCTGCATTGTGCTACTGCTTCACAAGGAAGGTTTCGGGCAAATTCAGCTCTTGGCCAGACAGCCACAGCTGACAAATGCAAAATCACCACAGGCTGCTGCCTCACCCTTCCCTCACACCCTGAATTATTCAGGTTTTGGCATTGTGATATGGTAATGACTGAGGGCTATGCATGCACCTTCACTCATCATCAGGCAACACACAAGGCCACTGTGGTGAACTTAAAAACAAGCCACCTGTTCACAGGATAGGGTGGAGGTGATGGAACAGGAGAGCTTTACCTAAGCATAGGATGTATCTAAGAGATATATGCAATTAAAGGCAGTGAAACAGTTTCCCCTCCTCCAGGCTGGGAAAGTCTTATCAGAAGATTTTGCCTTTGAAACCAATAAATTGAAAAAAATTACTACTTAGCAGCCAACCATTAAAAGACAATTACACACTGACAAGCGAGTTGGTAGCATTGCCTCACCACTTTTATACAAAAATGAAAACAGAAACTCAAAGAAATTCTCCATTATTATTTTAGTCCACCCTTTTATTAACAGACATTTTCTTCAGCAGGTATTAAATGTGATAAATGTCATATTCTCAAGTTACTGAGGGCTGCTTTTCCATCACTTTCAGACTAAGTTCAACTGATTGTTGGGCAGATGGTGTGAAAGAACACATAATGTGTTCTCAATCTGACTGATATAGATTATAGTTTCAAAGCAGTGATTGAAGCACTTTGATATAGCATTTCCTCATCCTCCACCATCAGACAGGAAAGTTTCCTTAGTTACACTGATGCTGTCTCCTCAGTAAATTGTGTTCCAATTATTATGCAAGCCACGGAAGTCTATTTTAAGAGTCTTTGCTTTTATTACAGTGCATATGGAGGAGGTTTTCTTCTGACACTTGAATAATCTGTCTTCACCTAGCAGGTGTGTTTTCCTTTCAGATTTTTAAAATAACCTCCTGAAAAATAATCAGGAAGATTGAAAGGGAACAAACTAGAATTCTGCTGACAGGCATATGTGCTGTGTTTAACAGCACCCAAGAACAGTGCCATGCTAAAAAAAGCACTAAACCCACACTTATGGCAGAGCAAGTGAATCAAGTGAGAACATCCACACATTTCCTTTTCAGGTCAGCACACAGCTCCCTTGCTCTGCTCCTCCTTGTGCCAATGGTAAGAGTTGAAGCACCCTTGGTGTCACTCACCAGCCCAGCTAGAAGCAGCTCCTGGCTGCAGAGATCCTCTGAAGCCAAAGCAGCGCAGGTGCGAGACTTCACTGCCTGGGGGAGCACAGGTGCCACCAGACAGATGTTCCTGCTTCAGGCATGCAGGGAAATGAATCCTGCCACAAGCAGTCCATGTGCATTCTTCAGGATCTTTAGAAGCATCTGTCAGGTTTTTTTCTGGCAAGCATCTTGGAAGCAATGAGCAGGTTGCAGCTGAAGAAACGCTTCAAGAAGCGTTGGCAAGGTGTAGCAAACACCTTGGGAGAGAATCCTTGACCACTACCAAGTTTGGAGGCTTCTTGTTCAAAATAGAACTCATTGAGTGGTCCTTTTGCAAATCCTCTGCAACTGGATGGTTCAGACTGGCAAAAACTTGAAAGCAGAAAAAAGAAAGGTGAGCTGAGAAATCCCTGTAAAAAGATGAGCTTAGCTGGGGTAAATGAATATACCTCAGTCTTATATGAATCTAAGCCAATTCAATGAGAGTCATTTAAAATAATCTCCCTTTAAGCTTTATGACAAACTGTGACCTCCAGGCCTTGCATCAGTAGCTGGTTCAAGTAGGCTGAATAAGGAGAAAAATCCATAAATTATTTGATTTTTCTAGCTCAGAGCTTTGGCCATGTGCCCAGTGAGCTCTTAATTATTTTAAGTCATTCAGCCACAGCAATGAAAATACCTCCTCATTAATAAGAACTAGGTGTTTAAGTGCCAGTTTAGAGTGTAACAAAGGACAGAATATCTCCAGTTTGCTGACAGAAATAAAACCTGGAATCTGGCCTTTTCTCCTCCTCGAGCACAATCAGGATGATCTCATCAGTACCCAGAGCTATGAAACTGGGACTTCCTGCAATGCCTGGTGACCATTGCTGTCAGCAGAACTAACAGATGGGGAGCAGTTCACTGAGAACTTGGGCAACAGCAGGAATCTCTCACAGGGAATCCTGGAATTGTGTTCATGCTTGGTATTTTGTTCCAGTGTTGGGTGGTTAAAAATCTGGGGGTATTTTGCATATTGCAGACCTTCCCACTTCTCTGTTTTGTGCCAGATTTCAAATGACCAAATGCCAGTGGCAACACAGGATTCCTTCTCCTCAAGTCTGGGCACAATTTATTTGGGAAGTGACTGTGTAGCATCATAGAACAGTTCAGGTTGAAAAAGACCTCAGAGATGATCAAGTCCAACTGCTAATCCAGCACTGCCATGTTCACCCTCCATGTGTTTTTTGAGAACTTCCAGGGCTGGTGATTCTACCACTTCCCTGGGCAGCCAGTTGCAATGCCTGACAACCCTTTTGTTGAAGACATTTTCCCTAATATCCAGCCTGAACTTTCCCTGGCACAATTTGAGGCCATTTCCTCTCATCCCATCACTTGTTACCTGGGAGAAAAAAACCAACCCACATGGCTCCATCGTCCTGCAGAGGGTGATAAGGTCTTCCCCAGGCCTCTTTTTCTCCTGATTAAACAAGCCCAGCTCCCTCACCTGCTCGTCTGAGTTGTAAAGGAGGGGGATACAAAATGAGCCTCCTTACAGAGGGAGTCTTAGGTGATTCCTAGGTGCAGTGTTTGCATCTTGTTCCTCATACCTAATCTGGTGGCCTGAAGCCTGTTGTGTTCTATTTCACAGGAGTGTACAACAATAAAAACATCCCCATGTTTTAAGGGGATGAAACCAACATGGAGTGAACAGGCCACAAGGCTTGCAGATTTCAGTGCTCAGGGAAGGGCATAGCCAGGGAAGAATTTGGGCAAGAGAAGAATACAATAACTCCAGGTTCTGAAGACTCAAGGAGTTTTACAGTATGACTTTTAGCTAAAGCTAAGAACCTTAACACTCACTGCATTTTCATTGCTATCATTAGCTGAAATACATGACAGAAACAGCAGGTGCATTCTCCAGAAGGACTCATTAGCTGACACAAAGGTAAAACCCAATTGCAGCTGAAACTTCCACTTGAGGAGACAGCACTGGTTACATAAAACACCCAGGCACCTGTAAGGGGGTCCACTTTAAGAATGCTTGGTCTAAAAGTGAAGATTGCTATCCGTTATGTTCTCCACGCTTCAGACAACTGCAATTTCCTTTAATGAAGAAAAGCTTCCCTTCACCTCCTGCTAAAAAGATCCCCAAAGATATGTTAATTTTTCTTTAATGTATTATCTTTTCCATCACCACAGCTGTCTTGTCTGCCTTTTTCTCAAGGACTGATGCAATTGCAAATACTTTCCTGCATCCCATGATAGATTTTATTAATGACATCAAACGGTTTCATGCTTTGCCTCGTTATTAAGTTCTGTGCTGGTAGCGGATATTGCATTCCTTTGTGTAAGTTCTGTAATGTTTGAGTTTTGATAAGGCCATTAATCACAACACAACTATGCTGATCCAGACCATGCTGGTGTCCAAGACAGCACTGCAATAACCACTAGAATCATTCTCCCTTGCCTAACACCTGTAGAGATTTTCTCTGCTTAGGTAGTAGTATTTTTAATAAATATGGGAGAAGATGAGGACTAAACTAACACGACTGTGTTTCAGTAAAATTTCCACAAATAATTGGGATAGGGCTGACCTTATGAACTTGGCTCATTATGTGGGATTCGACCTCAAATTCTTGTGGCTTCACTGCAAGTTGAAAACATTCAACATCTGTCAATATTCAGACTTAAATGATGCAAAGTACTTGAAAATTCATAGTTAAAAGAGAATAAAAATAGCACTGAAATCTTTGCTCCTCAGTAGACTGACCCTGAAAACCTTCTGCTGACTGCAATCATTAGGTCTCCCTGCATTTGCTAACCAAATCCTGGTTTCTCTCAAAATAGCTGCTGACAGGTCAACATCTAAAGAAATCACCCTGACAAAGAACACAATTGAGCAGCATTTGGCAGGCTTCTAGCCTCATTTCTCTCTTAATTTTTTAGGTTTTGCACCATTCTGTCTGGGTACTGAGAATTACTGAGATGTGCACTTCAAAATTATGTTTTCCCCCACAGAGGTCACATACATGCCTCTATGCACATCCATATATAAAGCAGAGGCACTGTGTTACATACAAACCTAAAAAAATGAGGAATGTAGTATTGCAGGGGGGGAAAGGCACATACTGAATCCATTTCCTTCTTGTTGCCAAGCTTTGCTTCTTTTGTGGCACCTCCAGCCACCTGCTTTATTTGGGATGCCTGAAGTACAGAGGTTACCTATCCCGGGATAAAGCACACTCAGCACTTCAGAGGATTCAGGCCCAGCAGGTGTTGACTGCAGCAGGGTACAAAAGGAGCCCCTGGCATCAGCCCTGCACACAGCCAGCCTGCTGAGGAGACTGAGCAGGGCAGTGGAGCTCCTGGGAGCCTGACGCCTTCCCTGAGTCCTCCCACTAAGTGTTTAACACCCTGGGGCTGAACAAGTCTTTGTTTAACTTAATACCTGTCCTCTGCAGCAGCCAACAGCAAATAACCCACTGAGAGCATGTATGGAGCACACCCCAAAGGTTTTCTTTCTCCACAATATTCTTCCAGCCTACAGAGATTTAGGATCAGCTGAATTCCTGCGTCAAAGGCTGTGCTCCTGTGTCCTACAGCCCTGACTGAGTCTCCCAGAAATACAGGGAATTGTTAAAGTAACCTGGAAGGTAGACATGCCCCAAACCTTGACAAATCAGCTGAGGAACATGCACAGAGTGGTTTTTTCCTCTTTAGTTCTGTTTCTTTCTCCCAACCTTCCACCCTTTGATACCTCTGGCTCTATTAAAGGACAGTCAGAGGACACCTCTGACTGACCACCTCAGGCACCTCACTTCCATTATGGATTATCTGGTTAACCCTTGTTGAGAGGACAAGGTCTAGGGCAGACACGTGTAGCTGAATGCAGGAGCTGCCTACTTCAGGCTGTGCATGCAGCTCTGTTTCTAGAGCTAGCACCTGTCCAACCCAACAAGCAGGGAGCTCAGGAGGGCTCCTGGCAGACAGTTCAGCTCTGAGTTGACCATGCATGGGAGCCAAGGCACAGGAGAGGGTGAGACTGTGTTGTGCTGAGCAGCAACAAAAGTCACAGCAGTGAAAAGCTCAGCTTCTGTGGAACTCTGCATACAGGACTACTCTGTAACCTGGATGCTTTCTCATGTGCTATCATGAAGAAAACGAGCTCACCCCATCCGTGGGTGGGTACAAATCACAGGTGATCTCAGGTGCTGCCTTACAAAGAAAGCTAATGGTTGACCTTTTTGGATGTGAAGAAGTCTGGGTTTGCAGGTACAGAGTCAGCTATGGCTTTGCAGCAAGACAAGAAGGGCACTCGTCACGTTCATCTGTCACACAAGCCTGTAACAGTCAAGTGATTTTAGGGCTCTCTTACGGAATATAACAGCTTAGTGTGCCTGGAAACAGGCAATATAATTTCCCAAGTTTCAACAAATTCCATTAGTTACCCCACATTTAATTTTTCTTAAGAAACTTGCTAATGCCATCCAATTTCAGAAGTCTCCAGATAGCCAGCTTTGGTTTTGTGAGGGAGAAAGAAAATATGTTTGCTTTGCTTTGTTGTACAACAAAGTTTACTCTTAAATCACTTTTTAACTATTAATAGCACTCCCATATAATAGTGTTAAACACCTAGTGTTTAATAGCACAGCAGCAGAAATAGAGCTCCTTCCTGGCTCTCTGATGGCTGTGATTCACATCCCAGGCAGCCCAAAGTACATTAGCTATGTGACTGAAAACAGGATTAGGTGTTCTGCCCATAAATGAGTAAAAGCATGTCCTTCATGCAGCATTTCATGAAGCTCTCTCTGGCCAAGTGCAGGTGACACTATGATAGAATTAAGTTGCACTAAGAGTAGAGGATCCAAAAGAGAGGGACAGGAGTCACCTGGAACTTGATGCCAAAGGAGTGGACAGAACACACCAGGGAAGAATTCTGATCCAAACATCTCCCTGTTCTTTGTGTGAAACTTCAGTGAAACTACTAGAATGCAAGCCTGTATATAATTGGATACAGTAACTGGAAAACAAACTTAAAAGGTGGTATGTGCAAATGTCCCAGAAATACAGGAAATTATTACAGTAGCCTGGAACGTAGAGAAGGCCCAGCCCTTGACAACTGCTAGGTTAAGCAGAATCAGGACATGCCCTATATTGTTACTCCTCTGGAATGTTAACCTTGCTAAGCCCTCACACATTTTGGAAATCTGCCCATCAGTTATGGAGTTCATCCTCTCATAACAGCAACAACATCTAAAATGAGAGAGAAAGCAAACCCTGAGCATATCTTTTATTTAGAGCAGTATAAGTGTAAGTGATAGCAGAGCACTCTTTCTGGAAGCCAAATCACCAAAAACCACCCCAAATCAACCAGAGATTACAATGACTGATCCTCCTCTCACTTCCCTTTCAGAATAATAAAACCTGTGTTGTTTAGAACCATTTCTTAAATTTGAGAAAGGGAAGGAAGGTTAAGAACAGACGTCAGAAACCTTTTCAGTTGCAAGACCCCATCCCCAAACCCACAACCCATGAATAAACCCAAGAGGATCAAGCAGTGCCAGAACATGCAAGTGCTAGAACATACTTTTGTGAAAATGAGCCAAATTTATCTGAGCATAAGCTAGAATTAGAAAAATAGCAGATGGCAAATTGCAGCACCACTGAAATTCCAACAGCTTGTTTTGAAATGTTAATTCTTAAAATAAGGCTTTAGAGTTGAAATAGGATTCTCTAGAGATCCAGGAAACTTGGTTCAGACACAGGAACTTAGATTATTGTCAAAAATTGACTGGACATTATTAGCCAGCTGCAGCTTTCTATATTCTCCTCACATCAGAGGGCTGTTCCAGGTGTTCCTCTGGCAGTCATAACTGGGAACTTTTATTTTTAAGGTATTCTCAGTTCAGACCAGTTACTCCTGCCAGGCTGGAAAGAACTCCTCACAGCCTCTTTCCCAGCCCTGTCATTCAGCCCTGAAGCTGGCTCTATTTCAGATGCAGTACCTTCATAATCGTGTGGCCACTCTGCTGTGGGTCCTTACATTGGGGAGCAAATTCCCTCACAGAGACTAAGGTGCATTATTTTCCCTTTTAGGTCAGAGCTACATTAATGAAAAGGAAAAGAACTGAAATCCTTGGGTTTAGTGTCCTTGGCAGAGTGAATGAAGCCAAATTCCCTGTAGGCTTCCTGCTTATGCTGAACCCCTGATTCACACTGTGCACCCAGTTTCTTTGCTTTCCTGGGAGACACAAACCAGTTTTGGGAGTGAGGGGAAGAACTTCCCCTTCCATACCTTTCTTCTCTCCTAAGCCTGTTCAAGAATTAAAAGCAAACAGGACAGATGTTCTTTTGTCCTCCAGGAAATGCTTTTCTCCCTATACTACCACCAGACAAATCCAGGATACTCCAAAAGCCACCCTGCTATTCCCACGCCCTTGGGGAAGGACACACCACACAGGAAAGCCTTGCTTTGAAGCTGCCAGCCAGGGCTCTTCGTGGCTCAGAGGAAATGAAGCACTTGTGTTACCAACCCCTCCCAAAGCAGCTTTCTTGCACCTCCAGGGGAAGAAGAACTCAGGGAATGGAAGGCAGGAGCCAGAGGCAGGAGCTCAGGTGGGTTTGCTGGGAGCACAGAGCCTCATCCCACTGCCCCACACACAGAAAAACCCTGGCTACCAACAAACCAGGACCAGAATCTGAAAGCAAAACAACTCCCCTTTAGGGACTGATCTCACCACCCACATAATTCATCTTCATCATCATCACCTACCAGCAACTTCCCTCGTGGTGCAGCTGCCATCTCTCCTGGGAAATCTGTGTAGCTCCATCATCCTGGGTCAAAAACATCCCTCGAGGCAGCACCTCCACCAGCCACCTTTCCCAAGGCCACACTTCCTTTTGGAGCAAAACTGAGAAGCAGCTGAGCCCAGCCCTTCTTCCAGAAGGTTCTGCCGGGTGGGCTGAGCCCTTTGCCCAGCTGCCAGCGCTCCCTGACACAGGTGCTGGCACACAGCAGGGTGGCTCCAATCAGGCACAGCTTCACTTAACGAGCTGCAAGGGCAGGCAAAGCAAACACACCGAGTTGTTTAATAAGGGGATTTTTTTCTCATGGGTAGCTGCTGAGGCCAGAGCTGTGAGCACCCCACAAATGGTCCTGTAGAGACCACAGAGCCTGTCTGTATGGACTCAGGAACATGGTAGCACTGCTCCTGACTTCCAGGAGCTGGCACAGCAGAGTTTTCAGGTTTTCCTCCTTGAATTTCCTGCTGGTCTAGCCCCATACCAGACTCTATAAATAATTATTTGTATGTGTATTTTCTCATTTTTTTTGTGTTTCACTGTAGAGGTGTATTTATCATAGTCAGTATTTCTTAAGGCACAGCTGTTTCAGCTGACACTGATCAAGGCTAACATTGAAGTCAGGTCACAATTTACATTACAAACACTGATTTCTGGAATCTTACTACCCTTGCATAAAAATGTCCTGCAAGCAGAAATAAAGCTCTGTGGAAAAAAAAAAATTAGAATTAAAATATTAAAGAACAAAAACAGTGACACAGTTTTGCACCTCCTAACACTATTTTTATGAACCTGTTTTCACTTTTCACCAGTCAGCAATCTGACCCTCTAAAGCTCCTATTTTCTCAGTGCAAAACAAAGCAGACCCATGCAGATGATGTCCAAGTGCCCAGTAGAAGGGACTGGCAGCTGCAGCCAAAGCCTGGTGGCCACCAGGCCAGGACAGTTTGTACTGCTTAAACAAACATGCTAATGAGGGTTTGCTTTAGAAAAAATGAGAAACATTTGAGCACCCTGAATATTAAATCCTCATTTAATGATGGGAAGTGGTGTGTTTCTTTCCAACACCCAGGCACAGTGCCACAGCTTCAACAAGCTGCTTAATTTCCTCTCTAATGCCTAAATCTATATGATGGATATATGGTGCCATATCACCCTCAGCTGGGAATTGCCTGAACTTTATTGTTTTCTGTCACAGTGTGGATGCTCTTCCAATGTTCTAGTGATTGTAAAAGATCAGTAAAGAAGGACTACTTTGAAAATGTTTGAAAAGGAAAAAAATCCATGAGGAAAATCCAAGCAACAGTAAACCTGAGACCTGTTGTGCAGCACAAAACATTTAATGAGAAGCAGAAGCAGCCTTTCAACTGTGACAAATAATGAGATGCCACTGCAGGACCACTGCTGGAAGACATTTAAGAGGGCATCAGAAAAGTGAGTGCTCAGCTTTCGGGAAGCGTTTTGTTCCCAGGGTCCCATCCTTGTGGATCAATAGAGTATTTATTGTTGGCAGTGATTATGAGTTACTGCTGATGCTGTTACATGGACACCTCAAAGGCATTTTCATCAGTATTTCCTTCTCGATTAAAGTTGGTGTGCAAAGGCTGTGGCCCAAATTCAACAGGAAAACGAACAGCACAGCACTTTTAACATTTTAATGATGAGCTGAGATCTTTGGGGTGATTCCATCCCATCCTTGAGGCCAGTGCTGGCCCACAGGGCAGTGCTACTCTGCCTGCAGGACATTGCCACCCCTGCTCTGGTTCTAATATCAACATTTGTCAACTGACCTGGCAGGGACATTTTATTTGGTCAAGTTTCACCACAATGCAGTGTAAATGGCAGAAGTAGCCTACAGGAGACGAGTGGGATAGTAAATATTTCAACAGGAGAATGCAGAAAGCTTGAAACTGAATATTCTTGATCCTAATTGCTAACACTCTCCTGGGAGACTTGGGTTCTGCCTTGAACTGGATGGACAAGTGAATGGAGAGTGAAACAAGGCTGTGTCTCTTGGTGCTGCCCACCTCCCTGGTGCTTCTGGAGGGCTGTGCCTGTGGGAAAGACAGGAAAATATATCACTTTGCATCAGCTTTGACTTGGTAGGAATGCCGTGGTGTTTAAACAGTTTTTCACATGAACAATGGCTGAAGCTTCAGTGGGTCCTGACCAGGACTGGGTTGGGACTGGCAGCTACAGTCTCACAGGAGAAAGCTCTCATGAAAAGCCTCTGAGTGCATGAACCTGCTCTCTCAGCTGCTGAATTTCTTCTATTTTATCTCTTGCTGTCCTCAAGGTTATTCAGCTCCTCTTTATCACACTGCAGTTCTCTTGCACAGTGACAATGTTTCCCAGCTGTATTCCAGCAGGGGGTTTCATTAGCAAACTCTTCATTATTTCAGAGGGTCATAAATGAAAGCCTCATGTGTTTGGCCCCAGGCAGATTCCTTGACGATCTCTAGTAGTCAAACCCCCTCTAGTCTCATAACTGCTCCTAAGGAGGTGCCAGCCTCACCTCACATCCTCCAATCCTTCCTCATAATGCCCAGTGTGTGATTTATCTTAATCTGCTAAGCACTGAATTAATAGTGCATTGTAATGTTATAATGAGCCACTTGCAGAAAGGTAGGGATTTCTTAAAATGCAGCATTTCTATCCCAATGCAAGCAGGAAAAAGATGATGCCCTAGGAAAATAACTTATGAGAGGACTAGAAGGGAAAACATTTGTATTCTATCAGAATCAGACAAAACAATATGAACCGACCTGAAATATAGTGGTCCCAGTAAAAGCCACACACTGTGATCCCAGCAACATCAAAGAGGCAGCAAAAGGCTCATTATTAATTTATCAGGAAATAGTCAAGAAAGGAAATGGTTGTTTTTTTCCCAAGAAGCAGAAATCTTGATGTGTCACACACTTTTGTTAAAATACAACAATGGATGAACATTCATTAACTCGTAATATGCATTAATCAAAGGGAATGTTTCATTAGTGCCCAAAATAAAACAAAAGGCCTCTTTAGACTTGTGTGGCATGCCAGATAATTAGCAGAGCCACCCACCAACCTGGCCAGCTGAAGAGAGGAGTATTCACCAGCCAGAACCACCAATGGAGGGAAGCACCATTTTTGGTCCAGTCACCACCTGGATCTTGCAGCATGGAAAGGAGTTCTCATGGCAGGGTGAATCTCTGGAGCCCCTGGAATGAGTCAGGCATCAGAACACTTAGTGAGTGACAATTATCAGACATATGGGATACACTTCATTGAACCAACCTAATTGAACAGCTACAGGAGCTGGCAGGGATCCTCAGCCCTTGTGCTGCTTCCTGATGCTGTTAGATCAGGATCTTCTTTCCTCCCGTTCTCCTCCACTCTCTCATCGCTGTTCACTCACCCACCTTAGAGGGCACAACCTGTTTCCTCTGTCCATCCAGAATTCTGTCACGTCCACCTTGGCACCAAGCCTTATTTCTCGCTCCTTGTGCCATCTGACCAGTTCCCTTTTTCCGTTTTGTTTCATTTTTAAACTCCTGGCAGATTTTTTAACTTCTTTATTCTCTACTATACTTTAAATTATGTTAGCTTGATAAAATACCATCAACTCATAGTCCCAGGATTTGGTCTTCTTTCTAACCTGATGTCTAAAAGGTATCTGGCAAGTTTGTTTGGGGCATGCAATCCTGAAAAGCACTGTTTATGTTGGATAAATTAATAAGTAACCCAAGCCAAACACAGCTGTAGGCCAAAGTTACATTGGAAGCTTTATTTGATCTGTTATTTCATATACTATATAAACATATATGCACCTGAGAAAGATAAGAAAAACCATGCAAATTACTACTCAAAAATTTTTTAAAAGCTAAAACATTATGAAGAATACAATACCATTAAGCTAAGATTTCTTAAATATGAAAATTCATATTCTTAAATATGAACATAAGAAATTTCTTCAAAATTTCTTAATATATTTACTTGTAAGAGCAATTTACTAGGGTATGAAAAGTACAGCCAAGAATTAATGAATTAGAAGATTCCAGGATTAAAACTGCACAAATTCATCATGATCTACAACTTTACTGCATGCAAAGTGATTTACTGATTGCTTTATTCAGATTGCTCTCTTATTGACCTGCTCTCCACTATTTGATTTTGTCCTCACTCGTTCACTGGGCAAAAGCCAGCCCTGCACTCAGCACACAGTGTTCCATTACTGCTTTGGAGGAGCAGTGTTGGCCTTCAGCGGGTGTGAATCTTGCTCCCTGTCCTCCCACATGAAGCGGGTCTCACAGCAGAGTCTGTGCTGGGCAGTGGGAAGGGTCAGCGTGGCTGCTCAGTGCCCCTGGCAAACACAGGTGCTGCTGCCTGCAGCAGAGGAGGCTGCAGAGGGTAACAAGAGCAGGTTAGATGAGCACCGTGCCCCATGTGCTGAGCCCCTGGCTCCCAGGAAAGCTGATCAGGGCTGGCAGCTGTGCTGCCTGCAGTGCCAGAGAGGCTGAGGTGCCCGCAGGGCTGCACTGACACGGGCACAGCTGATGGGCTTGGCCTCAGCTCTGCCTATGATAAGGAGTATGAAATCCACAGAACAGCTTTCCCCTAAAACTCTGTGACTGAGCTGATACTGGGGATACCTACGGAGAGGAATCTTACAGAAAAAAAGAGTGTTATTTAAGGAAGATATCAACATTACTGTGCTTCAATTGAGACAGCTTAGTGCACAAACATTTCTGGTGGAAGTGATGCCACAGAGGCAATACTTTCCAGAGGAGCTCTAGAACCAGACTGTTTATTGCTCTAAACCACATGAAAAATTACTGGATAGACACTAGACAGTAGCTAAGGCTCTTTGTCTGAATTAAGCCTTGAGTGACTGGCACCAGATACCCTTGACCAGCAATTCCCTTTGATGTTACAAGTATGGTATAATACCAGGCTTTTACTAAGAAATCTAAGAGATCCTTTTATTTGTGCTTTCACTCATTCACATTCTTAAGCCAGGAACTTCTTATTTCTAAATAAACAAACATGCTTAAATATCTGAAAGTCAATAGAAAATGACCATCTTTGGTGACATGTGATGAAAAAATCAAATCAGGTTTTTCTCATCTTTCTCACATAGTAGGGGTCACTCCCCAGGATTTTTACCTCAGTAAGACATGGAAAATAACTCTGACATCCAGCTCTGCCTTTATTGGCAATGTTTTTATTTTACAAAATTGTACATACCCATTTGTTAAAAATGCTTGAGTTGGGTAATAATAATAATAAATAAGAATGTCATGGACACAACACATGTGTTGTGTCCATGTTATAAATATATTCATAAGGCCCTATGTAACAATCAGCATGTTTGTAGATGCTGGACACTCCATTGTCTTCAAAAATCCATTTTTAATTTATAAGATACTGTTTGGAAGCGGGTTCTGTTTGCACAAAAGGCTGTGCTCTGTAGATCTCTGTGTACACTCAGAACTGAGGGTCAGCCTGGAGCACCCAGACAATCCTGTTTACTAATTCATGGAGTGTTTCACAGTGAGCCAGAAGGACACAACAGGAGTACTCTCACTTCTTGGTATTCTGCAGGGGTGGAGAGCTTATTGGATTTTCCTCAGTCACCTGTCACACCTTAAGCATTTCTAGATCATTAATGATCAATGGATCCGTTTAGATAAGAATAATAATGCAGACAATTGAAAAACACCCAGGCTTCCGGGAAGGCTTGTGGTCACAGTCACAAATGAATTCCCTGTTCAGCCCTGCTGAGGAATAACTGCTGTTGGAGGAGCACATTTGGGAATGCCAGAGATGCTAGCTTTGATGATACCCTGATAACTGCAGTGTAAGATTTGGGTTGTTTGTTCAAACACTGCACAATTATGCAGCCTTTAAATTTATCATTTTTACTGAGATTCTGAGCTCTGTTTAGACCTTATGACCTCATTGTATATTTAGTTACTACAGCAGCCTCTACAGTTACAAAAGTAAAAATGTTCTCTTGAAGAGCTTCTTTCTCAGTTTTGGGAAGCATTATTCTTAAGTCCAAAGCAGGAAATACCCAAGATCCAAGAACACAGAGCTCTTATTGTCTATACACATGAAGGCACGTTCAGTCTCTGCTTCATGCTCCCACCCTGTTGTTGTTCTATTATTTCTCTGGAGTCCCATAATGATATTATCACACTTCTAAAGTCCATACCTCTTTGGTGCATTCTCATGGCTGCAGATCTTCACAGCACAGACTCCTTCTTCTGCATGCTGTTCTCTCTCTTCAAGGCTCTCCCTCACTGGCCAACCCACCCCCTTTTATCCCAGTTATCTCCATTGGTCACAGCTGCAGCCCAGTTAAGGACAACCAGGACCTCTGGGGCAAAGCCTCTACACAGATATTCAAGTACCATACATTTCCTCTACTATATTTCCCCCTTTTGCCCATCCTCTGTGCTTCCTGTATGTGTGCAGTGACAAATGTTTGGAGTTGGATGGGAGAGAAGCAGGCTGCACTTTAATGTCCCGGGAAGTCGGGTGGAGGGCTGTGTGTAGGAAGGACAGTCCTGGCAGCCCCACAGAGGAATCTCCTCCCTGTGTTACACACACTCCCTGTTCCTGCACATGCCCCATGCACTTCATAGAGCCCCGGGTCTGTCCCAGCCACCCCCCAGCTGCACTGCCACCTCCTGTGCAGGGGACATTCACTGTCTGTCTGTCATTCCTTTTGCTGTCTGTCTGTGGCCACCCAGCCCTTTCTCTCCACAGCTGTGGTGTGGCAGTCACAGGCACCTCAGGCCAATTCAGGTAACCAAAAGACTGGCTGGAAAACTCAGATTTCTCTGATTTCCCATGTTTCTCCAGGTCTGATGGAGACCTTTTCCTCCAACACTTTATCTACATGTTCAGTGATCTTAATCTTGACTGCCAGGATTATCATCTCGTGAAGGATGGCACTCAGACTCATGTCCATCAATTTCCAGCATCCTTCCTAGAGCCATTTCTGTGCACAGGACAGACTTCTGCAATATTCCTGCTTTTCTCCTACTGAAATCATTTTGACTTTTTAAAATTATTTTTCTTCCCTATCCTGTGCAAGGTGCTCCTCAAACTCTCTCTTAACCCTCCTAATGTCCTGGTTACATTTGATCTGCCACATGGAGTTTCCTGCTCTATTCTGAAGGACAAAATTCCCATTACAAATGCCAGTCCTTCCTACGTGAAAATCACCCTAATTTTCTATTTAGTCCTGTAGGGCTTTTGCTGGACCAGTCTGATTTCTTTTCAAAAATCAGCACCGTTTGTCTTGAATGCTAACACAGGATTTCTAGAAGTGTCTTGGCTACCTTGCTCTTTAGCCTGCTCCCTCCTTAATCCTTTTTTCTTCCTTTCAACCACTGGCCATATTAGTATGCAGTTCCCTGTCTTTAGATTGAACACTTGTGTTCTGGATTTGTTTGTTTAGTCTCTCCTGCTGCAGGGTTAAGCCCGATCATCCTGCAGCTGCTGTTAGATCAGCTCTCCCACGTGCTTCTCAAGATGGTCCTCTGCAGCTCTCAGCACCAAAGTCAGGGATTCTCTGGGATTGCAGACCAGTTGTTCAGGAGAGCAGCTCCAAAAATTGTATTTGTATGTCTTGTCATAGGTGATGAGGCATTCATTCTGCTGGTAGCTGATACATCCCCATAACTGCTCTGACTTTGTAGCTGCTCTAAACTCTATCCTCTATCTGTATTCTGACTGAGAGTGGGGGTAATTAAACAACCACTACATTTTTTATTATTTCAGTGGGATACTTCCAAACAGAGGGATTTCAGGCTGCTTTTGGGTTTTTGTGTTTTGTTTGGGGTTTTTTGGTTGGTTGGTTGGATTTTTGGGTTTTTGTTTGTTTGTTTGTTTGTTTGTTTGTTTGTGTGTAGGTTCTTTATTTGTTTTTGGGGGGTTGTTTGTTTGTTTGTTTCCCAACAACAATAATTTCATTTGGTTACACTGTATTTTAGACTCCAAAACCACTGCCAGCCCTTTGCATGCACATCCTGTTCTGTCAATTTGGATACAGCTGATAGCTTGGGAACATCACATCCACTGATTCCTCTCTCTGCAAGGTCTCTGAGATGCCTCTCCCATCACATGAAGCACCCTGGTTCTCCCATTTCCCTTTCCATGCTTCCAGCACTGCCCAGGTCTGCCCTTGGTCTCTTGCCCCTGCACTGGGCGCTGATTTACCCTCCCTACTCACTGCACTTGTGGTACTTGCTTTGCATCTTTTTAGATGTGCACTCAACATTATCCAGGGGCATTTTGGGGATCACAGCCCTCTGGCAACTGTGGTCCTCTGCATCTGTCAGCTTCCTCACACTTCACAGCAGTTTTTTATGTTTTCAGGGTCATCAGCCTGGCTCTTCCCTAGCCACGGTTTCGACCCTTCCTTCCCATTCTCCCTCTTCTGAAATATTCCCATTTTTTAATGTATATAAATCTCTTATGCCAGTATCTAAACGAAATAATTTCTAACTGAATATTATGTTATTTTCTGTTCATGAACATCAACTGATCATCATCTTCTTAAGAACTCCCCCTTCTATTACAGATTAGACTGCTAGCAGAGCACAGAATTTCTAAAGTGTTTTTATTTTATGAAAGGTTATTAACAGGCAGCTGCTAGATTATTAGCAGGCAGCTCAAGTATTCTATTTATCCAGACAATAACAGCACCAACACTGTAGTGCAAGCTTCTCCCATGCAGTCCTATTTGTTTATTTCCATTGAGCCCAGGAGAAATTCCAATAGGGAAAAGGGATTGTACTGTGTTTCATGAAGCCTCATTCATGCCAAGCTGTTACAGATAATGATTCAGAGAGGGAGAAAAGGATATGGGGCAGCATCCAGAAGCTGGTGAATAATAGGGTGTTAAACCAGCAGTGCCTGTTTGCAAAGTTCAGATAAATACCAGGCAAAACCCAACATTCCCTGGCACTTCAGCTTCACCCTGCAGGGTGCCAAACACAGCTCAGCATGTGTGTACAGGGGGGAGGCCAGCTCTGCTCTGCTCTGCTCTGCTCTGCTCTGCACTGGGGTGGCCTCACCTTGACTCCTTGGGGGCAGTTTTGGGGTGCCACAGTATAGAAAAGACATGAATGTATTAGAGAATGCCCAAAGGAGGCCCCGAGGATGGAGAAGGGTCTGGAGGAGAAGCCTTGTGAGGAAATCTGAGGTCTCTGGGCTTGTTCAGCCTTGTGCAAGCCCAGGGCACCCCAGGGAATATTTCCCTGTCTGCTCTGGGGTGCCCTGACCCCCAGGGCAGCACTGACTCTGACCCTCATCCATGGAGAAAGTTTCCCAGACTCCAAGACAGACTGGAATCCACAAAGTGTGCAATAGATTATAGAGAGCAGTGTGGGTGCATCACTGGGTGAGAAATTGAGGTTTTGGGATTTTTAGTGTGTTGTGGATGGCAGCAAGATGGAGGGCACAGGGTGCTATCCTGGGTTTCTTCTTCATGCTTCTTCCTCCTCCTCCATGGGTTTGGGTGGCATTTTGTAATGGGGCAGAAAAGTCCCCATTGCAGCTCTCTGGGATCAGTTATTGGGTTCAAAGGGAAAATAATCCAGGTGTCAGTTCTTAATTGGATAGTTTAGCTTTAAAAGCCCTTGTACCAAGAGATTGTTGGCCATTTTGTGCCTTCTAATGAAAAGCTGCTGAACTCACAGCAGTGAGGCTGTTTCACTGATAAGAAATAATAAACACCTGAGTGTGAACATGAATTACTGCCTCAAGTGCCTTCAATGCAGACCCAGAGAAACCCACAAATGGAACCCCCACACAGCCTGGAGAAGACTGAGGGGAGACCTCATGGTGCTCCTCAACACCCTCACGAGGGGAAGAGTGGCAGGCACTGATCTCTTCACCAGCGACAGGACCCGAAGAAATGGCCTGAAGTGGAAGAAAAAGAAGAGCATCCTATCCCAAAAATGGCCTGCAAAAAGCAGAGCAGATACATTTTAAGCTGCTGTTAACATGCCCGTTCTCATTTGGACCCTGAATTCTGAACTCAGGGGCACGCTGAGCATGGGGAAGCCTGGTAAGGTAAAGCATCTATACAAAGCCAGGCCACAAACAGTAATGGCATGTAGTCAACAGCAATTTGACTTTAAAACAAAAATCCTGTATCTGCACCTCTTGAAAGAATGAGCCCTCCTATGGGTAGAACAGGTGAGTCATTTTGCCTCCCTTCACTTTGTTCTGTGGAGTTGTTCACAAACCATGTACAGTGGCATATTTATGTGAAAGGTATCTGGCAAAAATCACCTATTGAACCGAAAGTGGAGCATTCTGAAATGTGCAGGCACTTCCCAGAGCTGCTCAGTCACATGGCAACTGCCATGGGCTGGATGAACACTAGCAATGAATAAATTCATGATCCACATCTGTACCATTCGTGGTTTTGAGTGTGTGCTGCAATATAAAAAGGATTTCCATAGCAGCCAGATACAATCAATGGAAACAAGTAAAGCAGAGCTGCAGAAGGTGTTCTGAAAGAGGGGTCAGAGTTAATGGTCTCAGCTTCATGTCAGAGAAATGTCATAAAGCCTCCATCACACCTGCAGCTGGCAGTGCTATAAACTGAGAATCAGAATGGGGAAAGGGTAAACAAAACATTGATTGCACTGCCTGGTGTGACAAGCACATTACTCCTCACAGGATTATGCCACAGATTCCATGACAACAATAAGAACTAAGATATTTATAACTCTGAAAGCAAGCCTCTGTCTTAATGCCACAGTTTGCATTCATGGGCCCAGGATACTTCCAAAAAGTTTTACACAGAGGTACCTCAGGGGTTTAAGGGATTAGGGGTGCTTTGATTCATGTGTGAGCTGCAGTGGGACAATGTCTCTGAAAATGGCCTTTTCCAGGCTGGGGACTGCCAGCAGTGCTGAGCAGGGTCAAAGCTGGAGCACAGGAACAGGGCTCAGTTTGGAAGGGCTGGTTGTGCAGCAGGGAAGCACTTACTGACCCAGAACATCAAACCAGTCATAGCCTGAGCCCCTTCCCTTCCAGCACCACACATGTAATGGAACAGGAGCTTGGTGAGGCTGCCATTTCTCAGTTCTGTATGGCCTGCACACAGTAGGCCTGACTTTAGCATCACACCCATACATCAGAAAGGGAGGATTTCCTCGGATGTGCACATATTGATTCAAAGAATGAAATTAATGTCTTAGACTTTAATGAGCTGAAGGGTTCAGTGCAGTTTTCAGTCATTCTGCAATATCCATTTTATCCTCAATAAGCAACTCTCAGTCTCTCAAAATCAAGTCAATCTACCCAGATTTAGATCTCTTGCATATCCCTCAAAATCCAAGCATGGTGTGCATGCTGTCTGCCCTGAAACTGTTAGTAGCATTAAGAACCACTGATATTCACTGCCCTGGGCTTTTTCACATATGTCTTCCCAACATCTTTCTTTGCCCAGCCAAGCACTATAATTTTTTATCCACAGTGACACAATTTCCAGCAGTAAGACCCCACCACTCGCCCTTTGCCTCAGTCCCATCACCTTCTCTGTGTAGTCTCCAGTATTCCCACGGCTGGGAGGTGAGCTCAAGCCAATCAAACATCCAAATATATAAACTGATTTTTCAAATTGTTTTTAATCTGCACAGTACATACAGCGCATAAGCTGAGGCCAGCGCGAAGAAAGCAACAGACGTGAAGTTGTCAAGGCTAAATTCTTTCAGTCCAGAGAAATTATGACAAAGAGGTGGGCCTAAATATTTAATGAGAGCAAATAATATATAAATTGAGGTCTTGTGATTGGACAGTGTTAAGTTCTCACCTGTGCAAATGGTATCTCCAGTAATGCTAAGAAAGTAAAAGATTTTGTTTCCATAGTAGAGTAGATGGCAAAAGATGCAGCTCTTCACACACCATGGTCTTTTGACAGTTTCAGTGGTGATGTGGTTGCACAGGCACATGAGAACCTGGCAGATTTTTACAATATAGTAGAATAGGGCTTCTTATGTTTGATATTCAATGAAAAGGAACAATTATATAATTCCCTCCACAGTGTACAGAGAGTCAGCTTAGGACAGACAGAGCAGCTGAGTGAAGAGGCAGAACAGAAGAGGGTTTAAAAACAACTCTCTCTAAAGATGCATTTTGATGTGGTGAAATGAGCCACATTCAGAATCCATAACCATTGAATCACAGAATACTTTGTGTTAGAAGGGACCTTTAGAGCTCATCTAGCCTACGCCTCTGCAATGAGCAGGGACATCTTCCTTCAGCTCAGGCTGCTCAGAGCCCCTTCCAAGCTGGCCTTGACTGTTTCTAGGGATGGGACATCCCCCACCTCTCTGTGCCACCCATGCCAGTGTTTCACTACCCTCCTTGTGCAAAATTTCCCAGGTCCTGTCCCTACAGACCCTCATTACAAGTCTGTCCCCATTGTGCTTACAAGCCCTCTGTAAGCACTGAAAGGTGCAATGAGGCCTCCCGAGAGCCTTCTCCTCTCCAGGCTGAGCAACCCCAGCCCTCCCAGCCTTTCCTCACAGAAGAGGTGCTCCAGCCTCTGATCATTTTTGTGGCCCTCCTCTGGACCTGCTCCAGCAGCTCCACGTCTGTCCCATGGTGAGGAGCTTGTCCAGGTCCCTGTGGAGGGACCATCCTGTCCCTCAGGTGTTCCAGCTGCCCCACTCTGCTCGCTCTGAGGTGTCCCAGGCCTCCTGACCTGCCCTGGCTCCCACTGGCTGTGTCCTTGGTGGAGATACCAAACACAGACCCCTGGGGGACACTTCTTGTCAGCCATCTCCCTCTGGATGGAGTCAATCCCTCATCCCCACACAGTCCATCCATCAGATCCATGTCCCTCCAACAGAGAGACAGAAGCGCTGAGGACAAATGCTTCAGAATACTATGACACTACAGATTGTTTCATTGTTCAGAGCTGGCTACTCTAAGTTAGACAAAATTTTATTGATGTTCCTGATTTTCAAAAGTGCTGGGAATTCTCCTGCTATCCCCCAAAGAGTTTCTCTAAATAAGGACGAGATTGAGCTGGATCTGAAAGCCTAGCAAGACTTGTTAAGAGGTATAGCAGTATAAAACATCACTTTATTCCACCCAGACTTGGCTTTTCCTCCTCGAGGTGCTTTTCTTCTCTTCCATCTTCCTCATTCATCAGTGTGTGCATGCAGAATGCATCTTGAAACACCTACATTTTTATCAGAATCTGCTTTCATCATACACAGAGCAAACAGGCACACTACCTGTGTCTCGAGTGGCTGCCTGGACAAGGGAACTGCAGCTGACACAGCCCACCCTGCCTGGACACCAGGAGATGCCCCTGCTTGTCCTCTGCAGTATCCCAGCTGCACTGCTCAAAACAGCTGTCACTCACCTGAGGATGCAGATTTGTCTAAGAGTCAACACCAGGAGAATGGCACAGGAAAATATTAGGGAAGAGAATAATGTGGCAAATGTAAATGAAAGACCAACAACTAAGTCTGTCACTACAAAACCAGGAAAATAGTTATGCACGTTATGTTGACCTCTTCCCTTCAGTGCTACTGCAAAAGTCAAGCAGAAGTTCTTACTAATTTTTTTTTTTTAATCCTATGTAGGCATGAAAGGATTCATCCTGGCATTATGATAAATGATGAAACATAAAATTAGCATAAACTTATTCATATGAGGAACACTGCTGACAGAGTACATGCTTCTTCATTTTATTTTTTCACGTTCCCTCTTTCCAAGACACTCAGCCAGTTCTCCCATCAATTACACCCATACAAAAGAAGAATAACTTCAATAAAGCTTGTACAAATTCATCATCCTAACAAAGAGGCAATATGTATTAATAAGCTGATTTTAACAAAACCACTAGCTCAGAATAATAAAATTTAACCCCAAACTTATCTGTATTGCCTAAGGAGAAGACTACTAGTCTGAAAACAGCACAGGGTGTGTGATTCTTTCTACCTGAGTGTGCAAAATCGCTTGTGTTAATAGGAGGAATCTGGCTGTGTTTGTTCAGTTGAAGACAACAAAAAGGGATCTTTGTTCTGCTCTATCTGGGCTGTCCCCTGTTTGAAACCAAGCTCCAACAAGAACTTTGCTTTCCCGCCCCCTTTCTCAGAGCCTGGCACTGTTCTGCAGCTCATAACTAAAGGCTGGAGCTCTCTTGCATGGTGCAGTGAACTCCACCTACAGCATTCAGGCAACCCCACTGCTGCCTGGCTTAGGGAAAACAAAGATCTATCACTGCTTAAACCAGTGGTCACATAATAGAGCAACTTATGCACCACACACAGAAGTCTCAAGACAATTCTGAGAAGAATTGCCTTGACACTTTTATTTCAGAAGTAAGCATGCACTCAAGGAAAGATGAGCAAATCCCAGAGCATGGCTATCAGATAATTTAAACACTGGTAAAAATACTCTGTGTAGCTCCCCAAAACATTTGTTTTCAGTTTTCTTTCCTTCTGGTAATTAAAATTTTAAAAGCCTAAGATGGTCATTTTTCTAAAAAAAGATGTCTTTTACATCTTGAACAAAACTGCAGCTATTTTGTTATACAGCAATGTAAAGAACCCGAACAAACAAGTTAAATATTGGATTAGCAAGTGACAGCTCTTCAAAAATATTTTCATTGAAGTTGCTCAGAGCACCAGAATCAGGTTTCATGTTCTGAAAATTAAGTTACAGGGAAAGCTTCCTCCCTCTTACCATATCCTTGAGGAGCCGTGAATGCTGTTGTGGGTGGCAGTGTGTTGGCAAAGCAAATGTCAGCAAACTGCCTCCCCTCACACAAGTGATTGATTTATCAGTTTAATAGAGCTGTAAATCGAGAAAAATGTTCCTCAAGCCTGAACAGTGAACCACAAGGAAATAATAGACAACAAGCTGTGATGCAGAATTGAAAATGTAAGTACTTGTGATATACAGCATATGTTACATTTTCCTGTCAGGAGCCCACAGAAAATCTGACCACTCTGATTTCCAGCCACAGTGACTCTGCCCTTGAATTCTGGTGGCAGAGCCTCACAGCATTAATGTTGGATGCCCTTGCTTTCATCTGTAGGGAGCACCCACGTGGGTTTTATTACATTTTGCTCAATTTAAAAGAGAAAGAAGCCAGCACAAAGGAGCTAAAAACAGCTCTACAATACACTGAGCCTAGCAAGGAATCTCCAGCCATAAAAAGCAAAAAAATATTCTTTGCAATCACTTAGTGCTTCTATATTTACAGAATCAAGAGAGTTTCTAATGTCTGTAATTGTTTGTGCAAGACATAAAATGCTGGCAATGTGTATAATTCCCAAAAGATTCCTTAGGTACTGTTCTCACTCCATCTAAATACATCAGTGTCATACCACCTGCCTTTTTTTTTCCCCTTTGCAAAATACAGTTTCTGGCACATCCTGCCATTTCTGTCTAGAATTTCTCCTTCCTTCTTCCCATTTCTGCACATTTCACAGGACATTTGCTGTTTAACTCTTCTGTGCTGTGAGGTGGGGCCAGCAGGCTGTGCTGGGGAAGGAGAGATGGGATCCAGCAGCAGGAGAGCTGCACCCAGCCCTGAGCCTGGGAATGTCTGCAGGGCAGGAAAGGTCTCCCTGCCACAAATTCAGCTCTCACTCATGAGCAATCATTTGTCTGTAAGGCTAAAAACACTTTAAAAGAAAAACTTCAAAACCTCAGCCATGGCCTAAGTATCTGAGATTCTGGTTTTAAGAGGTGTTAAAATTGGATAATTCAATTTTGAAGGTGAGGTGGGAAGAGTTCAGTTTTAGACAAGTATTCTGTTCCAATTACCTGAAAACATGGTTTTGATGCATTTTTTTCCTCCAGGTTTGCTTCAACGCTGAGACAAAAGTGGGTTTTTCATTGGAAGTAACAATAGGTTTTCATTCAAGAAGGTAGGGGGTAGACTTCAACACAAAGACAGTTAATTTTTTTTTTTTTGTAACTAATCCTGTTGTGTAAAAAGCTAACTGTTCTAAGTCTATAAAACTGGAACAGCAGACCCCTACTCCATCTTTCACTAAATACTGGCAGATGCAGCCAGCAGATCAAATACTGTCAGAGGTTCAGCAATGTCTCTGGAGATCCTCAGATCCTTCCCAGGGAGCTGTGCCTTTGCAAACAAGTCAGGCACATCTTCTGCATCCTTGTCTGCAGCCCAGGGGAAATAAAAAGGCACCAATCACACGGGACTGGCCTCATAACACAGCTCTTTTGTTCTCCTGGCTGCTTTTGTTTCAAAAGCAGTGGTTGTCCTCCCTGTCCCTGCTGGAAGCATCAAGAGCTCTCTGCAGTGCAGCCTCTGCCCCATCTCCTGCTGCAAGGCAGGAGCGAGGAGACAAAAACCCCAGGGAAATGCAGTGAGGGAAAAGGGGCCTCCCCCTGCCGGCACATCCATCCAATGGCCTGTCTGAATCCCACAGTGCCTTTTCCATGCTGGCCTTCATCAGCTCTGGCTAACCCCCTGAACCTCTGGGAGGGCTTTAATATGCTCACCTGTGGCCACTGCAACTGTTCTCTGTGGTTCCAAGCCCCTTGTCCCTCCTGCCACAATCTGGAGAGATTATTAGTTAAAATTCAATATTTTAAATTAATATTTTAATTTTAAAATATTTATTTATTTAATATTTTACTAATTTTATTGATTTAATATTTTAACTATAACAACAGTACTTAATTAGAAGCCTGAGCTCTGTACTCACCAGAAATATTGATCAAACAATACTGATCTGCTTCACAGGAACTTCTTTTCACTACTGAACAAACAAATGCAAGAGCCTCCCCAGTGCCTGTTACACCCATGGAAGTCAGCAGCCTTCTGTATTTAAAAGCAATCCAACCTATTTCTGAAGTGCTAAAGTGCTCCTTCCTTCTTCTGATGGCCTAGGAACTTACCTGTGTCCAATGTCTGTCTATGAGATGGGTGTTTAACATGCATTAAATATTAATGGAGGAGCAAACACTGCACCCTGGCCCTTGCTGATTTTGCCTCAGTGTTTTTCTTGCCTTGCCTTTCTTTGTTAGAATTCAGTCAGCAGGCTGTACCCCCAGCCTTTCTTTGTTGGAAAATAATCAGCTAAAAATTAGTTTTTGCACAGGGGAGATAAATAGGATCAACTTCAGTGAGAAGACTACATCCCATGAAATTAAACTTATTTACTTGCTTCAGTCTTTTAAAGTACTGTAGCAGCAAATCTTGAAGTGTTGGTACAGGAAATGATCTGCCAAGCAGGGAGCTGCTGACTCACAGGGCCACTTGGAACCAGAATCTCAGTGTAACTTGCATTAAATTCCCTAGTTTCTCAGACTTTCGTCTCAGGAGCACATTTAAAAGTAATTAGTTAATGAACTTGAAAGGAAAGAGAAACCCAAGTAATTCTAGAATCATATTTACCATTAAATTCAACTCTTGTTCAGAAAAAAATATAGTTTTCCTGAATTGACTGACACCCTGGTTAGCTCATCACAAACTTAAAATCTCATTTTAGCTTGAAAAATCAAACTTGCTGAGCCAAGCCAATAAATAATGCTGTTCAGCATGGGCAATAAATAACCAATTTAGCTGCTTTCCAAATCCATTTACAAGTAATCATGCAGACATTAGGCAGTTTTATAAGTGATACCTAATGGCCACATAATCACATATTTATTAGAGCTAATAATTCCTGTTCTGCTGGTGAATGGACAAGCATGGTTCATCACATCCCTAATGGTGTCTTTATGGAGCAAGAGGGAGGCTGGCAGGGAGTGCCTGGTGCCCCCATGAAGCAGGCTCCTTGCATGCACCCTCTTTTCCTGGGAGGATAATGCTCAGAGGCAGAGGCCAGGGCCTGCCATGTTATGCTATGACAGACTCAATATCCAGGTTTTGTCTGGAGAGCACAGTGACTGCACAGGCTGGAGCACAGAGGGAACTGGAAACCCTTAAAGCAGAGAGAGCACAAAAAGCAACACATTTATCCACCCGCGTTGTCCACCTTGAAAACTCTTTGTGCCACTAGAAATGAGCAAAATTAGCTTTCAGCTGTCAATTAAAGCAGCTCAGTCTGCAGTTACAGTTGGGTGGGAAATTGTTTGTATCCAGCACCGACACCAAGCAGGAGAAAAGAGATTCTGAATCTCCCTTTGTGCTCCTCAGGCTGTGTTTCCCCCAAGACTCTGGCACAGCTCACACTTTTCTTCCCAGCACTGCTTTCCTGGCCTGGGAGCAGCTGTGGAACAGAGCATTCCAGCTACAGCCCCATCTCACCTGTAAACTTCTGTTTTTCCTGCACTGCCATATGTTCCTCATGTCAGGGCTAGAATTAGGGCAGGTGTGAGTCATTGCATGAGTTATCCCCTTCAGTCTTTGAGAAACAGCCATGGGCAAGGATATATCTCAAGCTGTTTCCTCTTTCTAAGGCCCCTTTCATGCTGCTTGAGCTGGGAATTTCACATACAAGTCCTTTCTGTTTAATTTCTAGAGACTGTTCCTTGGTATTGATTGTGTCAAGATCTCATTTTCCCACTGCTGCTCACCAAAACTTCTTTAAAAATGCTCAAAAATCCTCCGCACTTAAGCTTCTCTTCATTTATCACAAAGTGGAATGAAGAGCACTTTAAAAACAAAATTCACAGGCTTGTGGGCATTTGGCTAATACAGTGAGTGTAAGGAGGACAGATGGGAAGGTGGATTTTTGCCTGCCATCCTCTGCTGTTTCAGATGTGTGCACCCCAGGCAGAGCCTCTGACAGCCCTCCATGGCACCAGAGCAGCACACAAGTGACACCCTGGTCCCTGAGAGCAGCAAAAGTGACTCAGCATCCCTGTCAGGTGGCTGTGAAGGGAATTATCACAGCTGTTACTGACAAGGCACAGAGAAGATGTGGGGAAGAAACAATTCTGCATCAGTGCCAGCAGCAATAGAGATGGCTTGCTTAATCTACCAGCAGCCCGAGGTAGGGGATGTCACTGAAAACTCACCTTAATAATATTGCATTTGGAGGCAAAGCCCTGTCAGTCAGCAGTCTCATTTATGGCTTCATAGCTCTAATCTAAGGCTGAGGAAAAGCTTTATTAAAAGCAACTGACAGTATCATTCCCTTCCTTGTCAGCAGCTCAGCCTGGATCCGTGTCTGTCACAGACACCCTGAACCCCCCTCACCTGGGACAGCGTTTTCCAAGGAACAGAGCTGCACCAGGGCTGCCCTCACCTCTCCTCCTCCTGCTTCTCCTCTCCAGCACCATCGAGCCAAAATCTACAATTTCAGGCCTGTTCAGCCCTTGCTGGAATAACCCCAGTGAGGGGTGATGGCCCAAGGGTTGGCTCAGGCTTGCGCCCTCCCTGCTCCCAGCCACGCTCCAACAGGGAATGCTCCTCTCACTCAGCAGGACCAGGGTGGCACTGCCAGCCTGGGCCCCCTGGCACTGCCCAGATGGATTTTGGTATGGAGCTGACCTATCCCCTCCTGTCCTCATTGGTCACAAATCTAAGAAATTCAGTGGAGAAAGATGTCCTCAATTGTTGGAACCCAGGGCACCAGGAATATTTCTCTGCACTGCACTACTGAAACTTAAATAATCTTTTTTTTTTTTTTTTTTTTTTAATTGAAATGGGTGTTGTCTCCACTCAGGAAATGTGTGAAGAACTTCCCACTGGATCACAGAGTGCAGTCCATAAAGGATTCTCTGGGCTATCAGGTGCTGGAGGAACATTGTGTACACACAAGGCAGAGTTCTCAGGGAGCCTCTGTGGGTGCCAGAGCCAGTGCCCAGCATTTCCTGCATCCCACACCTGGGACACACAGAGGAGCAGAGCACAAGGGCTTGGCTCAGGTGCCCAACTGCTCTGCATTGAGCAGCCAGAAAGGGGATTTGAGGGCAGGCAGAAAGGGGACATCTCTCTTTGGTGATCTATCTTCTTCCCAGCTTTGTGCAAGCCCAGGGCACCCCAGGGAATATTTCCCTGTCTGCTCTGGGGGGGTGCCCTGACCCCCAGGGCAGCACTGACTCTGACCCTCATCCATGGAGAAAGTTTCCCAGACTTCAAGACAGACTGGAATCCACCAAAGTGTGCAATAGATTATAGAGAGCAGTGTGGGTGTATCACTGGGTGAGAAATTGAGGGTTTGGGATTTTTAGTGTGTTGTGGATGGAAGCAAGATGGAGGGCACAGGGTGCTATCCTGGGCTTCTTCTTCATGCTTCTTCTCCATGGGTTTGGGTGGCATTTTGTAATTTTGCAGAAAAGTCCCCATTGCAGCTCTCTGGGATCAGTGATTGGGTGAAAAGGGAAAATAATCCAGTTCTTCATTGGATAGTTTAGTCTGAAAAGGCCTTGTACCAAGAGATTGTTGGCCATTTTGTGCCTTCTAATGAAAAGCTGCTGAACTCACAGTAGTGAGACTGTTTCACTGATAAGAAATAATAAACACCTGAGTCTGAACATGAATTACTGACTCAAGTGCCTTCAGTCCAGACCCAGAGAAACCCACAACTGGAACCCCCACACTCCATGTTCTTTTCTGTCTTGGGAAGGCAAGTAGGAAGAAAGGTTCCCTGCCCCTTCTTTGTGCCCAGCTAAGAGCCAAAATGGGATTTTGGCTTTGCAGTCTTTGGCAGTCAATGTCACTGTGGAGCAGGAAAGCAGCTTTCCTAGGGCAGGACATGGGTTTGCCCTCACTGTTCAAGCTACCCTGATTTTGATTTGAGCACAGCACATCTGAGCTGACTTTTGGGGGGATATCTGCCCAAGGGAAGAAGCTGCCTAAGCTAAAGCAGAATGAGGCCTTGGTTTACACATTTAATTTAGTTCAAGCTACTTTGTAATTAATGGTGATTAAAAATTAACCGTAATTAAAATATCAGAAGCTTTTAAATAAAACATACAATTATATTAGCACTAATAAATAGAGCTGACAGATGAACAAGGAAGAGTGTGAGCTGCATGGCAGACAAGGACCTCTCCAAATCCAAAATTTCTGTGATGTGATAGTAAGATGGTGGTTTGTGACTAGTGTGTATTTTCAATAAAAGATTCCCCTTTTGTTTTAAAGAACAATGCTTCTTTAAAAGGTGATTCCAGAGTCTCTCACCAAAAATGTTTCTTATGAGCTGAATTAATTTTTGCTGACCTTAACAAATAGTCATCAGTCACCCAAAACATGTCCCCCAGAGAATCAAACAGCCAGCAAAACTTCACATAGCTCTAGAATTTATGTGTTTGAGGGATGCATTAAGTATTTCAAACAATTTCTGGGATGTTTTAGACCATAAAGTCTGCTTTCAACTGTCATAGATCATTGGCTCTGCTTTACAAGAAACATTGTTTAACAGGTTTATAACTTGCCTATAAAAATGTGCTCCAGGCTAAAGCTTAGTATAAAAAGGTCTCAGCTAAAGGGTAATTTTTTTCATTACAACATTTTCCTACTTTGTTTAGCTTTTAAGATTAGAGCTGCCTCCAAAACCTCCCCTTTCACTGTAGGATTATCACCAATACTGGGGGTTGATTTATGCTCTAAACTGCAGGGAAGGGAAAAGTAACCCAAATTTAGAAAAAACATCACAAAACCATCAGCAAATGAACACCCCCAAAATGCTGGAACTATGAGATTTTACATGGTCAAGGTTTTAGATTTTTAAGGTAATGTGCTTGGAATGGAACACATTTTTAAAAGAGCTGTGACTTAGCGTGCACTTCAGACCATGCAAAAGGACGTGAGGTAATTAATGTATTGCCATTTCAGACTGGGGCATCTGTGACAGAGTACTCCATCACTGCACCTCTGCACTGTTCAAAGTTTGGGGTTCCTCAAGACCTGGAAAAGAGGCAGCTAAAGCTGTTTGGCCTGTTCCTTTCAGCCAATGCAAAGTCTCAGGGTGATCCCAGTGAGTGTGGCTTGAGCAAGCTCAGGAGTAATTTAACATTCTCAGAAGCAGAAAACATTCAGCCAAATGAAAATCAGTGAAGTCAGGTCCAGGGCAAGCAAAGTTCAACAGCCTGAGCTCATTTTTATGTTCAATTATTTGGCTCATAAAAGCCAAAGAGGTGTTAATGCCTAGGGAAGGATAGGAATTATTGATATAAAGTTATATGAAACGACCATAAAGAGAGAGCACTGGGATTTGTTGGGTTTTCCCCTAACAAGGGCAGAAGGGGCATTGCTGGGAAAAGTGGCTTTATGCTTTTTCCCCAGTCTCCAACAGAGTGAGTGAAACTGCTGAGTTTTTGCTGAGTTTCTGGACAAGCTGAAGCAGAAATGGTGAGAACACTCCATGGAGAACTTTTGCATCAGAGACCCTGGGCAGCCCCAGCTCTGCTCTGGCTGTAACGCCCCCATCCATGTCCATTTCCTGGAGAGCCTTCGGGGCCCTCTGTTCTTTCACTGCCTCATTATTCTGGGCATACAGGGTGGAGTTACACTTCCTAGAAACAGCAGACTCATGGCTTCAGCTTTTAAGAGACCCAGAGAAACCTCTCCTATTTCCAATGGTTATGAAAATACTTCAAACCCTGATCAGCTTCCTGCCCTGAAAGCCTCACAAGGTGTTTCATGCTTCTTTCAGGATCGTGTGCTCACAGGTGCTACAGGCACAAGCTGCTTTTCATGTCCCCTACAGCAGGATTTGGATTTCCCTGATGGTCACTGCTGGCCCTGGGAGACTTGGCAGCCCATCCACAGCATGGCCAGGAGCTGGGGGTGTTCAGCCTGGACAAGAAAATGCTCCAGGGAAACCTTGTGCTGCCTTCAGGTACTCAGAGGGGCTACAAGGGAGCAGGAGAGGGACTTTTGGAAAGGGCAGGTGGCGGTAGAGCTGGGAGGGACGGCTTCAAACTGCAAGGGGGCAGGGTTGGGTGGGACATTAGGAAGAAATTCTTCCCTGTGTGGGTGGTGAGACACTGGCACAGGCTGTCCAGAGCAGTGGTGGACGCCCCATCCCTGTTCATGGCCAGTTTGGGTGGGGCAAGTGAACGGGGGCAATGCTGGAACTGGATGACCTTTAAGGTCCCTTCCAACCCCAACCATTCTGTGAAACAACTCTGAGATCCTTTAAGAATTAACTGAAAGTGCAGAACAGCAATATGTTTCATGCATCAGTGACAGAGTGCTCATGCCACCCCAGATCAGCAATGTTATGGGGACCATTGTGTGTGGCCATGATATTTTATGAAAAATTCTATTGCCAGGATCTTTTCTCCTGAGAAGCTGAGAAGCTTCAGCTTCTCCATATTTTGCTGCTTTGGAATGTGATCTGGAGAATTGTTTACCCAGCATGTGAATTGTTTTTACTTGATGACCAATGACAGCCACCGATGTTGAGGCTGTGAGCAGTCACAAGATTTTATTATTCATTCTTTTCTACTCCTTGCTAGCTTTGTGATTAAATCCTTTCTTCTATTCTTTTGTATAGTTTTAATATATCATTTTCTTTTAATATAATATATATAATAAAATAATAAATCAGCCTTCTGAAACATGGAGTCAAGATTCTCATCTCTTCCCTCGTCCTGGTCACCCTGAGAACACCACCACAATTGAGTACATCTTATTTTGCCCAGTAGGCTCCACAAATCCCACAATCAAATCAGAATAATACCACAAAATCCTGTGGGTGGTGTGCAAAGGAAAAAACTTAAAAGCTTTCTGTAGAACCAAGCTATACTAACCTGCAAAACAGCATTGGTGAGGCTCCTTTTACTTGTTATATAATCACCAAGCTTTAATTTGATAATTATTAAAATGAACATATCAACTAAAACAATGCATTTGTTATCCATGAGTTGCTAGCCACACACAAATGACAACAGTGATGCTTTCACAAGTGCTCTGCGCCACACCAGGCAGTTCCTCAGGATTTACATGAGGAGGACAACTTCGGCATCAGGTTTTGAAGAACTACAGAAATAATATTAGAAGTTGAAGGCTGCTGAAGTAGGGAAGAAGTTGGGATTTTCAGTGGCAACCCAACTTCATTGATAAGAGTGCAATTTACTGGTGGTTAAGAAATGACTCATAGGAGAGACTCAAGGAGCTGGGAGAGATTGTAATACTGTGTCTAATTTTGGAAACCCTTCATGATTTGTATCCTCTTTCAATGCCAATGGAAATAATGAATGGCAGTAGCAGGTGCACCAGGAGTCCTGGCAGTTGTGACCTTTAGGAGAGGGAACTGGGATTTACAGATGACAAAATTCACTGCAAGCACACCACACCGAGCTGCTGATTTTCAGGCTCACTAAGATTTACTGGAACACCCCAGCCCATACACCAATAGTCCAGCACCCACAGGAGGGGAAGTTTTACTAACAAATATCCCAGTCTGCAATTTTCACCAGGAATTCCTGAAACCTATCATGTTAACCAGTATGATGTTAACTTATAACATTTTTCCTCATGGGACTCATCAGCATTACACATTGCAAATCTAAGACCAAGGCTTTTTCCTTGCACACAGACATAGCAGAAATATGAACATGGTGCAGAAGTGGACCACCTGATACTGAAGTCCAGTGCAATTACAGGCTTCTGGAAAGCAAAATTAATTGAGGCACTAATGGAAGAAGTTGCTTTTTTGCTGCTTTCCTTTTGAAGGCATTTACCTAACTCACACGCCCACATGTCTTGTAATTCTCCTTTCCTCATAAAAGTAAAAAATAAACCCTGGAGGCATCCCATTTGTGAGTTGAGACATCAGCTTTCACCATGCACCTAAAGTATATTTGTGTACCTGCAGATGTACATAAAAAATAAAACTTTCATTTAGGAATTATTACCTGCACATAGACATACAGGATGCTGATTGATTTCTGCAAGCAACATGAACAATAAGTTAGGTCTGGCCTGGAAAAACAATGCAGCACATTGAGCCAGACTTCTCTGAGGCAGTTTGAGAACTTTATCTGTCCCCATTTCATTTTAAAACTGTTGTTCTACCTCTCCTGGCTTCATCTCTGGCCTTTCTGGGACCTGGAGATGGAGACATGCTTCAATTGCTGGTATTTTTTTTTTTCCCACAAAATGCTGTGTTTGTCTTGACATGTATGGACATGATGTGTGGTAGTATTAGTTGTGGGTTTTTCTGGGTCTGGACTGAAGGCACTTGAGTCAGTAATTCATGTTCAGACTCAGGTGTTTATTATTTCTTATCAGTAAAACAGTCTCACTACTGTGAGTTCAGCAGCTTTTCATTAGAAGGCACAAAATGGCCAACAATCTCTTGGTACAAGGCCTTTTCAGACTAAACTATCCAATGAAGAACTGACACCTGGATTATTTTCCCTTTTCACCCAATAACTGATCCCAGAGAGCTGCAATGGGGACTTTTCTGCCCAATTACAAAATGCCACCCAAACCCATGCAGAAGGAGGAAGAAGCAGCATGAAGAAGAAACCCAGGATGACACCCTGTGCCCTCCATCTTGCTGCCATCCACAACACACTAAAAATCCCAAACCCTCAATTTCTCACCCAGTGATACACCCACACTGCTCTCTATAATCTATTGCACACTTTGGTGGATTCCAGTCTGTCTTGGAGTCTGGGAAACTTTCTCCATGGATGAGGGTCAGAGTCAGTGCTGCCCTGGGGGTCAGGGCACCCCAGAGCAGACAGGGAAATATTCCCTGGGGTGCCCTGGGTTTGCACAAAGCTGGGAAGAAGATAGATCACCAAAGAGAGATGTCCCCTTTCTGCCTGCCCTCAAATCCCCTTTCTGGCTGCTCAATGCAGAGCAGTTGGGCACCTGAGCCAAGCCCTTGTGCTCTGCTCCTCTGTGTGTCCCAGGTGTGGGATGCAGGAAATGCTGGGCACTGGCTCTGGCACCCACAGAGGCTCCCTGAGAACTCTGCCTCGCTTGTGTGTACACAATGTTTCTCCAGCACCTGATAGCCCAGAGAATCCTTTATGGACTGCACTCTGTGATCCAATGGGAAGTTCTTCACACATTTCCTGAGTAGAGACAAAACCCATTTCAATAAAAAATATAAAAAAAGATTATTTAAGTTTCAGTAGTGCAGTGCCACAGCAAAAAGTTTTTCTGACCTCATAATATATCACTGTAATATTTCATTTACAGCAGAATTTGTTCCAGAGACCAGTGACTGAAATATGCTCTAGGCTAAGGTCATAAATTTTCAGATCTCATCCAATGAGTTTTAAGATGTTAAGTACATTAAATTTTTAATTGAAAAGTAACTCAACTGCAATGTCATAACTTGAAAAGTCCAGAAATCTTATGAAGTCCAAGCTTGCATTCACTTATACTAAAAACATAATATATATACTATTTTTATACTAAAAACAGAGCACTAGATATTTGTAAAAATGTCAGAATTTGCCTCCAGTTACCCTCAGACTTCTCTTTTCTTCCCATTAAGTAAATTCCCTCTCACTTTCAAACCTGAAAGAAGTCCCAGAAGAGCAGGCAGCCTCTGGGCCAGAGGCCTCCCTCTGCCTTTAGTACTTTTTGCATCAGATCCTGGAAGAGCCTTGTTGATAGATAACTTCATTTGTCACCAGAGTTGCCCATAGGCTTCTAGAACCAAAATTTTATTAACAAACATAAACCCTCCATTATTTAATTTTCACATTCATAAGGGATATATTTTTTCATATGTTAAGGCCTTTTCAAGATCATTTGTATATATTTTTTAAAATCCAATTTATATCACCTTGAATACTGAGTAAATATACATGTAACAATAACATATGCTGGCTTTTAATCAGCAAAATATTTAATAAGCATGGTCCTAACTTTGTCCAATAAGCCTGAAACTGTTTTAATGAATCAAATCTAGATTTAATCTGAGCCAAACTTTATTCAAGGATTTACAATAATAATAATCTTTGGGTATATAAGAAGCAGAAAAAGCTTTTGTTACCTTTAACTGATATTTGCCTGGTTTTGCTCTGTAAAAATATTCAGTATCATGGCCCCTCAGCTGTAGAATAGTAAGGAAACATTCCTGTAACAATGCTTCCAGAATGGAATGAATAATGCTCAGCATTTGATAATTCCCACTATTTAATAAACAATGGATAACTCTTAATCCTGATTTGAATGCATGACAGAAAAATCTCATGGGAGCCCCAGTCTGATGGCATTCATTAAGGAGCAGAATCTGCTCTCCTTGGAGATGGGTTTGTTCCTTGATGTGTCTCTCTGACTACAGGTGGCCAGGAGCAGCCTCTGCACTGACTGTGCTGTGCTGTTTGCACTCAGACACAAAAATAACACTGCTCAGTCCAAGCCAGCATGCAGCTCATTTATATTTTACCTCAAATCAGCCCCACAAAAACAAAAGAAAGCTGTTCTCCCAACCCATTGCACCTCCCCTTGCCTTGTTCCATGAGATAATTGCCAAGTAGGGGTTGCTACAAATACGGACCACAGCACAACCTTGTTTTCTTCCCTTCATGGTAATTCAAAAAACCAAAAAGCTATGGCCCACAAAGGCCTTATTAATTTCCTTTATTGATTGAAATGTAAGACACAAGGTGCCTCACAGCTCCTGAGTCACACAACAAAACAAGTAATGAAAAACACAGTAATGAAATAAAAGAAATTATGAAAAGTAAAGCTAGAGATCAATATGCTGCTTTTCTGAAAGACTATGCTCAGCTTTAAAAACAGAGTTGTTTGTGCTGAATGTTTGATTAGCTATAGATCACTAAAGAAGGATTCCAGACCATCTGGAGTCTATTCTGTAAGCTGATCTGGAAACCTCTAGCTCAAAAATAGTCCCTGTGTGTGAAGGCACAAACTTACATACCACAACCTCATCAGCAAGTCTCTGGAATATATTTCAGATAAAAATATGTCATCTTCATCTCCTGGGAAACCTGAGATGAAAAAGAAAAGAACCCAAATACCAAAGTACTGAAAACAATTGGAGAAGCAAGGCATTGTTTCTTGAAAGAGCAACAAGAGGAAGGGTAATACCAAAAAGCCTGATGAGCAGCTTTAGCTGCTAAACATTAAAAGATGCAATTATTCAACAATGTCAGATAATCACCCAGATGATAAATATACATCTGCTGAGCTTTAGCAAGGAGCTTAAAATAAAATTTGCAATGTAGCAGAGGAACAGAAGCCTCCATTGCACTGGGAGGATACAGAAATTGGAGCATCACACAAACACTGAACAAAAGCTGTCTTAAAATAGAACTTGGAATGATGCCATAGTTAATAGCTATAAATACAGAACATGCTGGTGTATCAAACATGGTTTTTAAATACAGCTTTAATCAGAACAGAAAAGAAAGGCAAGTCTTGACAAAGATTTTGGTCACCATCAGCAAGGTGAAGAAAACGGAAATAATTCTGGACAGTGACTAGTGAAATACTTTCATTTTTGTATTTAAATCAGGTTGGGTCAGACTAAAAGGCTTTCTCCCTGTTTCTATACCAAGAATAGAACAATTAGCAGGTGTGTCTTGGAAGGAGAAGCCAGTCTGTGTACAACACTTGAATTACAGTCAAGTGGTGCAGCATCTCCAAGGGCAAACAGCAAATAATATCCTGGAGGTGGGAGAAGAAAGAGGCCCTTACCAAGCAGTTGACAATCAGCCTGCATAAGAGATCTTTGCCCCCAAGAATCAGGGGAAACCTTTCCAGAGTGAATTTCCTGGAATCTAATAAAGATGGTATCCTGGGAATCTAAAGAATAGGACTGGAATCAGAATTTGGTTCACTTTTACATCCGGAAGGGTTTCCAGAAAGAAAATTAATTAAAAAGAAAAGCTATAAAATATGAACTGCCTGAGTATTTAAAAAAAACCAAGATGCAGTCTGGAAGTCATAAATGTGTCTCCAACCTGGCCATGAGAGAGCAAGACAATCAGGTAGGGTCTTGCCAGAGGGAGTTCCAGGCAAACTTCCCAGCCTCTCCTTCCCATCTAGCACAGCCTGTGCCCACAGCAGAGCATCCAGATGTGGGGATGCACCTTCCCATTCTGACAGGGACTCTGCACCTGGTGACAAAGAGTATGCCAAGCATGAAACACATTTCCCTATAAGCCAGGTATGTTGTGAAGTACAAATGTGGTATTTGGAGCTCTTCAAGAACTGGGACAACTGCTTCTAGTGAAATCTCAACAAAAATGTCAGGAAAACAAAAGGAAATCAATAGGAAAAAAGGGAGTCTTAAGTCATTGCCTTCTTGACTCAGTTTTGAATCTTGGGAGAAATGGTTTAATGAGTTTAGAATTTATGCATCTATTATCACCATTTTAGAAGCTAAATTGATATAATCATATGGTTTAAAGATAAAGTAACAATGGCAAAACCTGCTAAGAAAGCAAAATAGAAAATACCCGAACATTTATCTCAGAGTGATCCCAGACATTTTCTCCAGCCATATCTTTTTTTTCTATAGATATTTTTTATAGAGTTCCTGTGCTTACAATGGATCTGCATTTGAAAAACCTCAGCCTCTGCAAATATATATTCTACTCCAAAAGAAAGAAAAATGGAGACCACAGCCCATCACTCAAGTAACAGAAATGTGAAATGTAGATGTAAAAGTGTGTGAGATAAACAATATTTGTTTACCCTTGTCTCTCTAGTTTGTTTTCTCATTATACAAACCACAAACAAGCAAAGACACTGTGACAAAACCAGCAACTGGGAACTATTTCCAAACACTCCATGCTCAGGAACAGTCAATCATTTGACAGAGATCAGGCACAGGATATTTACTTTTTATTCCTAACAGATGAAACTGAGCTTCTGCCTAAAACTGTCTGTGCTTAGGAAGCTGGAGTGAAAAGATCCCTGCTTTAAAATGATGAATGAAATTTACTGCTACCACTTGTGCATTTAAATACTTTAAATCATCCATTAAGGCATATTTGAGCACACAAAAACGTCCTTCATTAGGTTCTATGAAATCTTATCTGTTTTTATCTGTTTGCACATGCATCTCTGTGGCTGCTGCAGCCCTGACATGCACTGGAAGGGGCAGCAACACTCCCATGGTCTGAGATAACACTCCCTTTCTCTGTGATAAAAATAATGGACAGGCAGCCAGAAAACGCAGATATTGTCCTCCCATAGCTTCCAGTGATGGAAACCACAATTACAAAGCTCTGGGAACATCCTCACAGCTCAGAGTGTCTTGGTGCTTGTGTGATTAACTCTGGAGCACATCAGCAGTGCTGAACTGCAAGGGGCTCCAGCCTCCTCTGCAGGACAGGCTGGTTGGAACTTCTTACACACAAAGGGAGAGCCTCAAATAAACCAGGTTGCTTGAGTCTGAGCATTAAAAAAGAACATAGAGCTTTTTCAGGAACATGGGCTTTGGAGGGGGAAGCTGCTCCTTTGGAGGGAGTGAGAAGCTGCTCACTTTGGCTGCAAACATCCTGCAAACTAAGGTGTTTTTATAAAAAATGGAATGGCAGCTGTTCTGTGCAATGAGGCCCACACACATCCTCAGCAGATGGTCAAGGCATCTGCACTGATTTAAACCTGCTTCCAGATTCCAACAGGTTCCCTTGATGGATGTGCATCCTTCCCTCTCCTTTGGCACACAGATTTGTCACTCCCAGCAAAGGTTTCTATTGTATTTGCTGGGAATGTCCTGACAAAGGCAGGAATGATCAATCTGACTCCATGTTCTCAGAAGGCTCATTTATTACTTTATGATACTATATTATATTAAAGAATACTATACTAAACTATATGAAAGAATACAGAAAGGATACTTACAGAAGGCTAAAAAGATAATAATGAAAAGTCCTGACTCTTTCCAGAGTCCCAACACAGCTTGGCCCTGATTGGCCAAAGAGTGAAAACAACTCCCAGCAGAATGCAATGGAACAATCACCTGTGGGTAAACAATCTCCAAACACATTCCAGATGAGTACAGCACAGGAGAAGCAAATGAGATAAGAATTGTTTTCCTTTTTCTCTGAGGCTTCTCAGCTTCCCAGGAGAAAAATCCTGGGAGAAGGGGTTTTTTCAGAGAATGTGAATGCCACAGGTTTCACTCAGCACTTACAGATGTGCCACAACTTGACAGCTATACAATTTACCCTCCCTAACAGAAGACAAAAAGCACTTATGTCCCATTATCCTCACCAAATCCTGGCCTGGCCTAAGCTTGTAGGAGCATTGAAATTTCTATTTTGCTGCAAAAAAGCAAACTCAAAACTGACTATTTTTTCCTTCTTTTTAAAAGGATCTTGGTGCTTGATTTAGGGCCCACTTCTCTTCTGTAAAAGAAAAAACAGTTCTTATCTCATTTGCTGCTCCTATTGTTGTGCTCATGTGGAATTGTTGGAAGATTGTTTGTCTGAAGGAGTTTGTCAATTGGATTCTGCTGAGGATTGTTTTGGTTCCTTGGCCAATTCAAAAAAGCTGTGTCCTGACTGTTGAGAGACAGTCACGAGTTTCCTTTAGTATCTTTTAGTATTCTTTGCAGTATAGTATAATAAAGTAATGAATTAGCCTTCTGATATCATGGAGTTCTGCTCATCATTCTTTCCATATGTCAGGGGCTCCTCACATTACAAGAGTTCTGTGTGACAAACAGCCAAAGTCCTGAGTGGGACCTTCACAACCAAACAGCAGCAGCAGAGAAAACCAGACCAAGTTCTTCAGAAAACCAGACCAAGTTCTCTACAGAACGAAGTGCTGTGGCTCCAGGTGCCAGTGGGGCAGCTCTCACTTCCATCAGCAGCAAATGCAATCCTGTGCTTTCAGCCAGAGCACAGGACTGTGTGTTCAATGGGCTAGGTAACTCCAACAGTACTTCTGGTTCATTCTGTACTGAAAAGGACATTCTGGCAGGAGACATCTTCCCAAATCCACTATTCACCTGGATCCCTGAGGCAAAGGTGAATTTCCAGTTACTGTATCACAGCAGGTAATGAATAATCTCCCTCTTCACTCATTAGGCTCACTGTATTTTGAAATAAATTAAAAGGAACTGTGATAATCTATCAGTCTTACAAACAGTTTTTTTCCTGTTTCAATGATAGGTAGATGAAAAGCGCATTTATCCTGGGAAAACTTTTAGTACTCTCATTTAATCTTAGCATTCTCTCAATACACCTTTTTTTCCTTAAGATAAGATCCAAACCCTACTATTCTTAATAGAAGAGGTTTTCATTGACCTCAGCAAGCTTTGAATCAGGCCTGTAAATTAAAGTCTGACCCCTTTCACAGAATTTATGATCTTTACAGCCTATCCCTGCAAAATTAGGACACTGTGGGCTCCATGCTTTACAATTCTTAAAATAACTGCTAACAGATAGTGCAAACTATGCTGTTCATTTCAGGATATCCTTGAACCCTGGTTATTTGTCTAATTTTACTCCAGCAGACCTCTTGACCCTGATCAAGATTCCTTCATCACAGTGGTTCTAGGCCACCTGTCTTGCTGTCAGGTTAGGAAGCTCAGGCATGAGAGAAAAGGAGGAACTACTTGGCCATCTAATCTTATATTCATAATTTAAAGTAGAGTTTCATTAAGTTTTTCTTATAGTATATGAAAGGAAGCATAAGACAAATGGTTAGCAGCCATCATCCTTGACTATTATAATGTGGAGCATGTAGTTAATATTTAGATAATATATACATTCATATGCAGAGAGAATAAACAGTTTGAAGCAGAACTGGTGTCCCCCAGGACAGGGGACACCCTGTGCCCTCAGATGATAGTGACAGCCCTTCAGGGGAAACAACAAAACCAAACCAAACCCCCTGTGAATCACCCGGCTCAGCCTTTTCCACTTTGCACCTTCCTCTGGCAATGAGCAAATTCCTCTTCAGCCTGCACCTCCCAGCCACAGTGCTCAGTGCCAAGAGAAAAGGTGTGTGCCTGAAGAAACATCACGTCCTGTTTACAGCCAGTCAGTGCCAGATGTCTGACCAGACCAGAAGAGAGAATGTTAAAGTCACAGGCAATTCTACTGTGGCTCATCCTCACTGAATCAAAGCATTACAGCCCACTGTCACACCTGTAAAGACACTCAGAAAGAGGTGTTCTGATTTAGCAGCATTTTAAACACTCTGTTTGGAGGCCTAAGTGAGTCCACACACAGGGAGGGAGGCAGTGAAAAGTCAAGAGTAGCAAACTCCTGTTTTTCTGCATTTCTGCAGTTACAGAGACTGGCAGAGCAGCAGGAAGCCTTTATGTCACCCATGTCATCTCCCCAGACAGCTTTGTAGCACTCTCATTCAACCAAACCTTTTACCATTAATGTCATGTAGGTCTTGGGGGAAAATGTAGACAGAGCCAAAAAACTTTTCTAAACTTCTCACAGAAAGAGACAAAGAATAGTTAACTGTTGTTGTTCTATTCCTAGAGTCCCATACTGTTGCTATCAGATTTCTAAAGTCCATACCTCTTTGGTGTGCTCTTATGGCTGCAGATCTTCACAGCACAGACTCCTTCTGCTGCATGCTGTTCTCTCTCAGCTAAGGACTCCTCCAAGGCTTTCCCTGACTGACCAACCCACCCCCTTTTATCCCAGTTATCTTCATTGGTCACAGCTGCAGCCCAATTAAGGACATGGCAGCTGCAGCCCATCAAGGACAATCAGGACCTCCCAGGGCAAAGCCTCTATACAGATATTCAAGTACCATACATTTCCTCTACTATATTTCCCCCTTTTCTTTTACTTACAGAACCAGGTTTTACATTTAATACTTCAAGTACAATATATACATTCCCCCATGACTCAAAGGCCATGTACAACCCACATAGCTCCTTGCTCAAAGGCCATACTCTTTCACAGCTCCTTGACCCAAAGGCTATGTTCTCTCACAGCTCTTGGCTGCCACATCTTCTACCAAATATCCCCACAGCTCTTGGCTGCCACAGCTCTTGGCTGTCTCATCTTCTACCAACTATCACATTGGGGTCACCAATTGTTGTTGTTCTATTTCTGGAGTCCCATACTGTTGTTATCAGATTTCTAACATCCATACCTCCTCAGCGTGTTCTTATGGCTGCAGATCTTCACTGACTCCTTCTGCTGCCTGTTGTTCTCTCTCGGGTCAGGGCTCCTCCAAGGCTCTCCCTCACTGGCCAACCCACCCCCCTTTTATCCCAGTCATCTTCATTGGTCACAGCTGCAGCCCAATTAAGGACATGGCAGCTGCAGCCCATCAAGGACAACCGGGACCTCTGGGGCAAAGCCTCTACACAGATATTCAAGTACAGATATTTAAGTACAATACATTTCCTCTCCTATAGTTAACTATTTGTTTTTTGAGAAGCTATTTGACTGGTATATTTAATCATTCTATAGGATCAATTTCTATCAGGAAAATAAAATGCTTCACTGGACCCCAGGTGACACAATAAGAGAATTCAGGTTTTATTTGTATCTGCTTGCAAGTTACTGACCAGTCAGGGTGACTTTGTTGTTCTTTCCTACTCTGCTTTGCCACAACTGCAGAGATTTTCATTGTTCTGAGCTTCGAAATTTCCAGAGGGTTGCAGTGAGTTTCTCTATTGGAGGCTCCCTCTTGGTGCCTCTAGGCTTTCCACAATGTTTCCTAACAAATAGATCTGATTTTAATTAAGGGAGGTAAGAAAGAGCCCAGATGCTCTGCAGTCACACAGGTCCCTGCTCAAATCTTGTGTCAGAGTAAACCCAGTGGCAGCAAAACATTGGCCTCATGTTGAGCAGCACACAACCAGAATTATTCACCCTAGAGGGAGGGAAACACCCGGGGTTCACTGGGGTTTGGGATGCAGTTTGCTTCCCTGGAAGCTCCTTCAGGTAAAAAAAACACATTTACTAAGAACTCCAGAGATATCCTGGATAGATCTTCTTTCCAAAATGATTTATTTTGCCTACTCTTTTGAAAGGCTCTAGTTAAGACAGTCAAAAGTGACCCAGAAGATGATGCCCCTGTTTAGCCCCTGAATAATTTGTGGTTAATTACAAATATATATGACTAACACAAGCACTGTGATAAACTGATGTACTGTTGGAATTCACACAAAAATCATTACTTACAGCTTTCCTAGAAGTAGAACAACAGCAGGAGAATAATCACATTGAAAATAAATGGAGTCAGGTTTTCTAGGCAGTCCTGACGGCTGTCTACTAGTGGGGATTTACTGCAATGAATGCATGGGATGAATCCAGAACTTAACATTTATGCTGGTTTACATCTGTTTACATGTCCTACTTCCTATTCAATTGAGTAGCACATCAGCCAGGAATATCATATTAACTGATAACAACCTCAATTTTGCAAATTACTTAAATCTAATGGGGCTATATTTCATTACCATACTGGCTGTAATTCCAAGTCAACATTCATTACTGACATAGTTCCATTTTAATGCATACAACTAGGCATTGCTGAGAAGTTATTTATAATATCCTAAATATTTGACTATGAAAGAAATGTGCCCTTTTGGCTAGGAAAAAAGGTAAGGAAAAACTCAACACCATTGTGTAAAGAAATGAAAAGCTGAATTCAGGACTTCCTTGCCTGCAATCATGTAGAACATGCAATTAAAGAGCCATTAAAGTGCCCAGACAAAGTTCTATACAGCAAGGAGGTATTCTTTCCCTTAAATATCAGCTTCCTCAGCATATCAAGAGCATACTTAGCCAAAACCTATTCTTTTCTTCCCACTTTCAAGTCCTAAAGAGGCAATTACTGCAGCAGGTTATTAACTCATTTCCAACCTGTGCCACACAAACATCTGAGTCAGAACTCATTTTTTCCACAGTACCAGGCAACAGGAGCCCAGCACATCCTTCCACAGAGCCTGTCACAAATTCAGTGCTTCTCCAAGTGACACAATACCCTGTGTGAGGAGCAGAAGGACATAGGAATTGTTCTGGCATCTGTAAGGACAGCAGCAGATCCACCCACAACAAACCCAAACTGAACAGCTCTGGGAAGTTCACCATTATTTGCAGCTCCGTTGCATTTGCAGACTAGATGTGCAGCCAGTCTGGACAGCTGCCTTCAGGACTAACTTCCTGAAGAAGTTATATTTCTTCCAGGGATTAAAGTTTGTGCAGAGTCTGAAATGTGTCCAGCTGTTTTCCAAATTGGATTTTTGTCTGTCAGCCTGATTCCAGTCCTAGAACAGATCAATGTTATAGTTCATTGCTTCCATTTTCTTCTCTCCCCTTGTATGGACAGCTCCTGTTTTCTACCTTTAATTGCATCTTTGTGGGTTAATGCTCTCTAGCTCAGACCCTGGTTCCCCTCTCCAGCAGCAAAAGATCAAACCTTATCTGGTTAGTCATTCCCACCTAAGAGAGTTATCTGATAGCAAGAAGGCAGCAAATATAAACACAATGTGCATGATCTCTTTCTAGCAGGCCCTTTCCCAACAATTCTTTTAGATAAGCACAGCAAGTGAAGTTGCAGAAGTTTCTCTTAGATGGGTCTGTGCCCATGAACTGTTAGGAAGCAACCCTGGCAATTTACTTTGAATGAGCCTTGGCAAACAGTCAGGAACACTCAAAAATCTCATGGAATGCCAGAGGCTCTTTTCCATTTCCTGTATTTGGTACATTTCACACCTTCCAGAGGATGCTTATTTAAGCATAAGACATCACCTCAAACTGCTTTATCAGGAGCCAACCATTCAGAGACTGAGACTTTAGTCCCAGAATTCTGCTACCAACAAAATACAAGCCAGGAATTCTGAACTCAGTAATTCACTCAGTAACAATTTTAACTTCAGCAAATGCTCAAATCCACCAGCATCCAGAGGGGAATTGTTTGCAACTCACCATGGTAACAGTGCACCAAGGCCAGCTATAAAAATTCACCCCTCTCCAATAAATGACTTTTGCTGCAGGAATAAACAGAGTATCAAAAACCCCTTCCCCAGCCCCCTTTTGCTTCTAGTACAGATGTCATTACCGTGCTTTGGAAATGGTGTGGAGGTAATTTGTGGTATTTTGTTGTTGGGTTTTTGTTTGGTTTTTTTAGGGTGGTGGATTTTTGTTTGGTTGGTTTTGGTTTTGTGGCTTTTGTTGTTTGTTGGTTTGGGGTTTTTTTAATTTTTTTTCTTTTTAATTTTTAAATTTTTATTTCTGTACCTAACCAAAACACTGAAGAGCTCTTTGTGCAGCCCCTGTACAAGCCAAGCCTGCTCCCATTAATGCCAACATAAGCCTCACAATTGACTTCCAGGGAGAAGAGCAGTTTGTTGTTAAGTACAGTAATATTTGTTTCACCTGCACCCATGCTAACCTCTCAAAAGGTTTATATTTATGGGCAACAGTGTCTGCTCCTCTCAGAGGGGTTTTGCAAATGCATAGCATTAACCTGTCATTTGATTTCCCACTTGATCCTGTGTACACACTGAGGCAAAGAGCAGCACTAAGGTGTGTTGGTAATGACTCCCCTGAATAAATCCATGCATATTTTACATTACAGGGTGACCCTTGCAGGTTAGGCTCCTTTTTTCCCACAAAAGGTGATTTGCATCAGGCTGGCTTCCTTCCAGATGGTGACCAGGAAGGGCACAGGGCGGCTCACACAGGACACCCTCAACATTCCAATGGCCTCAATGTGACTTTTTGAGTCCCATTATGTGAGACAAAGCCATCCTTCAGCAAGGACAGCTGCACAGCATTAGCACTTTGTTCTTATCTGATCCAGAGTATGATTTTTAGTCCATTTAGTTTGAAGTAGGAAGCAAGGAAAACATCTGAGTCCCATCACAGGAGGCACTACACACCTGCTTTGCATTTCTCTGAGTCTTCCTGCTCTGAATGCTCGGGTTATCTCCCAGCTTCACCTTATACTTCTGATGTAGTCATTTATTGCAAGAGCATTTCTAGGCCATCCCATTTCTTTCTAATGGAACACCTCAGACAAAAGCAATAGACAGGCTCAAGAATTGAATCCTTTCCTGCATCTCTACAGAGATTGCTGCAAGCTGCATGTTCAAAATGAATTGCAGTGATGCAGCTCAAGCATGTTTAAAGTAATGATCCATTCATTCTCAGGTATGGGGGTTTGGTAGGTAAGTCAAATAAAACAACTTCTCTGGTTTTCCAGAAAAATGGCTGAGAAATATTTGATTCTTTCCTGCCTATAATCCATGTCTTCTGATGGCACTGAAGGGAGCAACTTTTGTCTCCCTGTGCTCTCTCTCAGGTGGGCTGTGGTGCTGCTTTGCCCTTCCACCACTTGCACAGCAGGGATTCCACACTGATTTCTTCTGTCTGTGCTCTCTCACGCCTCTGTACTCCCACAGGATCCAAGAATTTGATCCAAAACTTCTGACAATGCAGGTTTTAGCTCATGCAACTGCTTCACATATGATGGGCTCTGCCCTTGTGGCTGCTCATCAGTTCCTGGGGTCATGGCTGCCCCTACTCCCTTTATTCCCTGCTGGTGCCCACCACTGGCTCTGACTCACCTAATGGATTGGTGATTTCATGGCTTTCTCTCCCAAATGCATTGCTGCTCTGAATACCCTGTGCACATTTATTTCACATGAGGATGGCCCCTGTGGGCCCTTTCCCTGCTCACCATGACTGCAGTTATCTCCTCACTCTGCCACCAGCCACAGTTTCAGCTCCCTCCCCACGTCTGGCAGCTCTTTAGAGAGGAGCTTGCTAATCCTCACATGCCAGGCACCCCTTCCAGCAGCAATTGCTCTGACTGGGGGTTTGGAACTGAGGCCCTTTTGCTGCTGCAGCACAGGTTCTGCTCAGGCCCCAGGGCTCACAGGGTGGCTGCAGAGGGCCAGAGCAGCGTTGGGATTTCATCTCCTGCATGAGCAAATCCAGCCTTGTGTCCTGTTCAGAGCTTCAGACACTGCTGGTGCCTCCTGTTCATGGTCTCAGCATGCTCCCCAAGCAGGCACAGCTGGACATTAGAAGTGTCTCAGACCATACAATTTGTGATTTTTATGAATGCAATGTATGCAATGAATGCAAAGTATGGAAACAGATATAGAACTGCTGAATGGAGAGCACAAAAAACCATTGCTTTCCCCCATCTCTGCCTAAATTACACTATGCTTGAAGGTAGCAACACTGGTAGAGCTGGTATTGCCCTATCAGTGTTCTGCAATCTCCTATCCAACACTCAAATACCACCTCACACCTCAAAAATTAACTCTGTACTGACACAGACTATTAACAAATTAATAGGACTAGAAGCCATTCATCAACACTCACACAAACTCTGCTTTAATTAATGAGCCATTCTTACCTGTTATGTAATGTTCACTGTCCTTAATGTTCAAACATCTCAATAGAAGCAGATTTCAGAAGTAATTAATATTCAAGTAGCTCAAAGACTTAAATTTGCATATTAATAGTTGCTTTCAAAGTCACATGGAAAGGTATTTGAAAGGCTGGGCTCTGATCCTGTTAAAATAAGTGTTAGAATTATTAGATTTTCAAAACTTTTTGGGCAATGGTTCTAAGATCACAGATCCTCGTTTTGTTTCTCCCATGACAACTCCAGGTCCTTCACTGAGAACTGGGACTTGAAACAGTTTGATTCTGCTCCTGGTGCAGTCCTAGGAACCAGACTGAGGGTGTACAGCCTGGAGTGCCACACAGCAGAGAAATGTCTGAAATGAGTTTGAATGTCTGAAGTTGAGTTTTCAAAGCAAGACTCTAAGCACATTCAGGGCTAAAGCACAATGTTGATTTTGCTGCTTGTGCGATTGTAGCAGAGACATTTCCTAGCAGAATAGGGGTGTAAATGATGGGAGGGGACTGCCTTGGTCACCCTGGAGTCCTAAACGTGTAGTATTTGTTAAATTAAAATAGAGAACAACACCCATTCTATCCATACGTACACACACAGCAGCTGAAATGCCCTCATAGCCTGTAATGTGTATCTTTAACACAAAAGATAAAAACCCCTTCAGACATCCCACAGAAATAAAGAACAAATACATTTAGCAGCACTGGAGGTCTCTCACAGCCAGGGAGCCACAGGGAAGCAGTTGAACTAAGTCCAGGAAGTGAACTTTACCCCATAAAACAGAAGAGCAGGGAAAAATAAAGATCCCAACAGTCTCTGCCAGGGTAAACAAGGATGAGAGGGTGGGAGAGAGGAGAAAATTCCTTACTCCCCTCAAATCTGCCAACTGCACAGCAGATGGCATTGCCAAGCATGGCTGGAAAACATAAACAGGATCATTAAGATTTCCCATAGGAATAACAGTATGGCATGTTCAGACTCCCATCTTTGTTCCTAGCAAAGAAACAAACAAACAAACCCAACAAATGTAATGATGAAAAAAAAAAATGTATAGTGGAAAGACAGGAAAAAAATATTGTTCAATCCTTCAGGAAATTAGTGACAATCATCAACTAAGATAATTGATTAAAACCAAAAGTTTAACAACTCTTCCTAATCCATTAAATATTCAAGAACCTCCTAGGGAATCATATAGCTCCTTCCTTGAATTCATCAAGATCTATTTTCAAATCCTGTGCTCTTTAGCCTTCTGCTCTACTTTAAAGTTAGTTTCGTAACTTCAGTAGTGCTGGTTACAAATTCATTTGCAGTGGTGAACTAGCCATGAAAACACTGGACAGAGCACAGAATCCCAGCTCTGCCATCCTTACTGATGGCTTTGTTTAAGAACATTCAATAGCAGAGAATAGTGGAAATCTATAAACTTGTTATCATCGTTTTTCAAATTAAAAGAGGCATTTCATTACCACCAGGATTTCACCCATGGCTTCAAACACAAGGTGACAGGACTAAAAATGTTATCTGGAAAAAGACTCCAAAAAGGCACCTCAGAAAGCACAGAATGTTACATAGGAAATATGTTAAGAGTTAAACAAAACTCCCCAATTCCTCTTCAAGAACCTCACTGGCTGCCTTTTTCAGATGTCAGTCCAACCCAAATAACCCCAAAGTTTCCCATCATATCTCCTCTACCAGGCCAGCCAGGCACAGCTCTCAGCCTGACTTCTTCCCCTGAAGTGGTCAGTGTTATCTTAGTTTTTCATCCTCATTGTTTTATACTAGCTTTACCTTCAGCTCCAGTGCTGCTTCTCATTTCCTGTTCCCTAAATGAAGAGAAAATTAGGTTCTCAGAGCACATCTCAAATCCTATCTTCTTTCTTTCCTGCCAAAAATAACTCGTTTCAGCGAGCTCTCTGGAATCATCACACTACTCAGATTTAGCAAGGCTGTTTTTATAGCCTGTTTAAACAATATATTTGATGGTGTCCCATCTGCAGCTGGTCTGAACCAAACCAGAAATACTCACACAATATTTGCTAAGCTACTGTCTCCACAGTTAGAAACATAAACTCTGTAGCACACATGACATTTCCTTCAAAACCCCTTCCCTGCTCATTTCAAATGCTTAGCAAATACTCAGCTAAAGTTAAACAACAAGATTTGCAAAAAGCAAGATTTGCTATGAAGGCAGAATGCCTTCAAAATCTTTGAAATAAATTTAAAAGAACTAAGTCAAGTTTTTGGTTCCACCACAGCATTTCTGGTTTCTTTGAAGCTGCATTTCACCTGCAGAGGAACAAATCAGAACACAATCCACTGCCATTGAACAGCACATTTCAGAGCTGAACTAACATGGGAAACACGTGGGATAGATCTTCAGGAGCAATGAATGGTTAAAAACCACCACTCTGTACTCCATACAAATATCAAGTGCCTGTTGTCAGGACCCTGCTAGTAAATCTTAGCTCAGTGTGTTGGCATTAAGACAGAACTTCAGGTTGTAATATTGCAAAAGGCGTTGGGGATTTCCTTGAGCAATCTCTGAGCTAATGCCATCCATACCTTTCACCAATGCATGTTACTCATTCAAGAGAAATCCTAAATGTGCTGCAGCCTTCTTGCACCCAGCCACTTTTTAGCCAGGGATTAGCATGTCACAGAGATTGCTGCAAGCCTGCATTGTGCCATGCACCTAAAGCTCTGCAGCATGAAGGCAATTTATGAGGGGTATCTGGGGGTATCTGCTTACCCCAGGCTGTTACACTGGAAGTTATTTCAGATACTGCATGGTTTGGTTTGGGGAGTTTTTAGTCTTTCAGAAAAACACAATTAAAGGCTTTAGGCTCGCAGCAGCTGTTAGTGCTTGTTTTTAAAACACAGTCAAGGTTTCTGTTTCTCAGTAGATTTTTCTCCCAGTCTTACCCCACATATTCTCCACAAAACCTGGTGCCTGCTAACTTTTGCTGCTGGCAGTGCCATCAATATACATCACTTGTCTCTCTTCCCCTCTGAGACTGGAATTACAAAACTCTTCCTGCATATGTAGCTCTGTGTCTTGCAGAGAAGTTCTCAGAGCCCACATCTCGTTTTGGTTTCAATAATTTTCAATACCATCTGACCTTGCTGAGCTTGCTGTTGGCAGTGGTGGAAATAACACAGCTTTCCATACTCAGCGCAGGACACAAACATCCTTTTCTCTTCTGGCTGCTCCTTCTGCTGCAAACACTTCTGCTTTTCAGCTTTTACTCTTGCACAGGGCTTTCACAAGAAAAGCAAGAAACAACTGCCTCCAGAACATTGAAATGCACATTCTTTTCTCAGCCTACTTACATGAAGTGTTAGGATACTGTCAGGTGTTTTATCTCCATTTTGTTACCTGTGAGAAAATTCCTTACAAGTGTGTTTCGCTGACAGGTATGTTTATAATGCTGGATTTCTGTAACAGCCCAGCCATAGCAATAAACCATTGCATTCAAATGTGCAGCTCCTGTTCCTGCTCCAAGCCTGCTGAGAACCCTCCTGCAGCTCCTCACTGCACAGCTTCCACAGAGGCCTGCAGGCAAATGGAACAAAATAATCTGCTCTTCCCCAGCACTGTGTGGAGTCCTAAACAACCTGGATGGATCAGGGGATCTTAACACTTCTCCCAGGTAAGCTCACATTTTAAAGACTGAAAGCTCCCTACATTTCCAGTCCCATATTCCCATACATTCTGTCCACTCTTTCCATTACTCAGGATTTCTGCAGAAGCTCCTGCCTTCACTCAGCCTTTCTCCTGGCTTCATTTTTATCTGCAAACTACGACTTTTAATTTACCTTTCTTTTTATTCTAAGAGCCTTCAGCTTCTTCTTCAACATCTCCAAACTTACTGCACTTCATAATAATTTCTTTATTTTTACTTTCCTACATCTCCTTCAACTATGCAGTGGAATGCATGCACCTACAATCTTTCACCTGCCAGGCATGATGAACTCTAAATAAATATTTAATATACAATTTTGTATCAAATATCTCACTTGTCACCTTAAAGGATGTCTGTTTTTACAGCTCTGATACAGCAAGGCATGTACCATACAGAAGTTGCTCTGTTAGCAAGGCTTGGAGCTGCTGTACCATGGAACAGCTCACATTTCCTGAAAAGGTCTTCCACAGCCCAAAAACATCTTTTTGCTTCATTTGTTACAAGTTATTCCTGAAGAAGCACCCCAAAGATCTGAGGACCTCCAAAGAGGATTACATATTCCTCTACATTAAGAGCTGAGCATTTTACCTTAATACCACTGCTTTTGGTCTTTATTTAACTCTCCCCCATCTCCCAATGGCAGAATAATACCAAATTTCTTCTTAGCAATATTGTGTAAAGCATAACATTTATGCTTTACACAGTATTGCACAATATGTGTATGCACATATTTATGCACAATAATTTATTGTGCTACTTTCCAGGCAAGCCAATATAATAGACAATGCTTGGGACTAAGCAATATGTATTGTAGTTAGCACACATATTACCCCTCAAAAATTCATATACAGCAAACAGAGCAGACAGTCATCTCAAACATGCCAGTATAACATCTTTGCAAACAATAGCTTGTGTTTTTCTGGTATTTTTTCAGCTTTAAGTTTATTCCACATCTGTTATAGCAGAATGAGAAACTGGAATGTGGCCCAAGGACTACTTCCAACAAATCCTTTCCTTTATTACTAGAAACAATGTTATTCACCATAGAGCATATGTTCCTATAATTATGTTTTTGAGCAAAAGTATTAATGACATTTTGGCCATATGTCTAGTTATTCTTCTCAGAGTAACTCTGGGGATTTTTGGTACATTTGCATTATATAATGGTCAGAAACTTTAATTAAAAGTTTGAGATTTCAGTATCTCTTATTTACAGTAAAATAGAAGCCAAATGCAGACCCATCCAATGATTTTGAGCAGTACTCAGCTACTCAAAATCATTTTTATGATTTTCCAACATTCCAGCATTATGTAGGCTTTTGAAGAATCTATTTTCCAATGGTGCACCTTTATCAGGATATGAACAAATGGAATTTTAAATGTTTACCTCTGTCTATCCTTGTAATTCCAACACAAATCCTTAAAGCATGAGGAAGTAAAATGGGATGAGAGTTTGAAACAGAACATTCCACTGGTTTTGAGGGAGAAGTAAATTTTGTAATCTGGTCATAGTCAACAGTGTCTTTGCAAATTCTTTCATGACTGAAGCAAGGTATTGAAAAAGGAAATACTCCTAATTATTTCTATGTTTCTTCTGAAAAGTCTAGACAATCAACATAGCTTTCAAGAGTCAAGTAACTACCAAGATATTCTATGAAAATTGCACACATGGATTATAATATAAACTTGGATTAGTATTATTCTAGCAATGAAAATAAATAGGCCATACTAAAATCAAGTATGAAGCAAAAAAGTAAATAGGCCACACTAAAATCAAGTATAAAGCAAAAATTCAGCATTTCCTTAAACCATCTGATATCCATATTGTCCTCTTTACCTCCTTTTGTACTGCATCCTCTGAATAACCAGAGAGAATAATGTTACCTGTACTTTCTTTTAGTGCTTTGTACTTAGCATGTGTGGAAAGTACTGACTTTCAAGTCCTTAAAAATGAAATCCATTTGTTTGTGGGTCAGGTAGACACAAATGCTTCTGGAATTAACACACGATAAAAGCTGCATCATGGAAGTTTTGCACTTGTCTTACAAGTGCCACTGTAAAGGTCAGAAACACCTCATTGCCCTGTGTCTTTCTCCAACTAGCCCTGAAAAACACAGTAAAAGCCAAACCCTTTTAAAATGCTTTCTGGAAGAATAAATTGACGTAGACAGGAGCGTTCACACTTCTAGGTTAACAGATAGTGACCCACAAACAGGATCGCTGCTGATTAAACTAGTGAGACCCACTGATAACCAGAATCCTCATCCACTAGGAAGAGGAGAAATTAATTTCATACAGCCTAGTAAAAAAAAAAAAATAGCTTCTGACTTTTACCAGTGTGGGTGGGATGTGAATGTGATCAATAGCGCATCTCACCAATAATGCCAATTATTTCATTTCCTTAAACAATCTCTCAATTTTCTGCTGCAGGCTAGCCCTTGAATTATTTTCCTCTTTAAAGCAGGATGCCTTTCAATTTTCTCTGAAAGCCAAACTTGTCCTGCTGCCAGGATGAGTGAGGGAGGAGGCTCCTGGAGAATATCACAGGCTTTGTGTGAGCAGCAGGTTAGATCCATGCTCTGTCTCTTTTTTAAGCAAGGAGAGGGGGAGTGATGGAGGTGTGCTGACCTGCAGCAGCCAAAACAGCCTCCAGGGTTTGAAGCTGCCTCTCTGAAGCTCTCCCACACTGCTGTCCCTGTGCTGCAGGTCAGTCCTTGCAACACCTCAGAATCTATGCCAGAGTGGAGACACCAGGCTCTACAAATGAAGACATCAGGTTAATTCCTTTTGTTTCCTTACAATCCATGCTGGGTAGGGAGGAGAGAGCAGAATTCAGCAATCATTATCACCCAAGGACCTGACTTTATTCTCCCAATATCATTTATATCCACAGCTTCCTTCCTTCAGCAATTTTAGAAAATGTGTTCAAAGCCACAAAAGTGAACAATGCTGATGGTAAGTTTGTTTTTGGGAGTGAATTGCTGAAGATGAGGAGAACTGCACCAATAAAAATCCCTAGGTACATTAAAGAACAAATTAAAGACTCAGGTCATGCATTCAGTTTGGTAAAGTTTAAACATATGAATTTTGATATCTCTGAACATTAAGTCCAACACCTGGAGCTGTTAGAAAGTTACACTTGCAGACTAAACCTGCCTTAATCCTAGAAGTGCAAAAAAAGTGACTGCCTGTCAGTAAAACCATATCTTAAGCATGGTGGATTTTTAGAAATGGAAAGAAAAGGTAAGAGTTTCCTTTTGTGCTCAGCATAAAAGCCTTCAAGTAAATGAAAATACAAGACTTTAAATATTTTCTTATTTAAGTATTATTGCACACCAGACAATATTTCCTTGAAATAATAACAGTTGCTATCCAGAATAGCAAAGCACATCTTCATTACTATAAAGGAGGCATTTCTCCAGGCCATCATGAGACAAGCTCTCCTGATTTAAAAATGAAAATGGTCTTGTTAGTGGAATATCTGAAGAAAGTTATAAAACAACCATATGAATTGAAAGTATTGTTCTTCAGCTCACAACTCATGCTGTAAAATCAAAATCAAAATGGTAATTAAAAAAAAGCAACAAAAAGTATCTAGAGTCTTGGGAAACTCAACTTCATTCAAAAAACACAGTGAGGATTCCTGTATTTCCAAGCTTTTTATTACTAATGGGTAAGGCCAGATTGGCAGACCTGGTTTTAGAATCAGGAACAAACTTGGTCTAATTCTTTTAGAAGTTGATCAATGCTGCCCTGAAATAAAATAAAGGTGTTGCCCAGAGTTAACTGAAGGTCGATGCTTCTAATGGCTCAAACAGCAGTTCTTCCATCATTCCTGATTATTTATATGGGAGGGAAAAAGTATTAAAAACCCCATTAAAACCCTAAATTTAATGGCCTTTCTTTTCTCCTGTTTTTATGTTCTTACCCTAAAATTCTGACTCAGCTATGGACTTCAGGGAGAGTAGGATCAAACCTTGAATAAATAAAAACACTCAGTGGACATGGAGGGAAATCTCCATGCCAATCTGAACCTAAATTTCTGTGAGATACTTCTGCTTAGTGCATTTGAAACAATCAAATGTTGCTGCTGAAATCTCAGGAATACAGCTACAGTATTAACTAGAGTCACAAAAATAATGACATAGTTTCAGCACAATTCAGCATTTTCATCGTGGACACAGCAGCAAATGAATAAAACCCATCCAGTCCCGTGCCTGATGCTGATCTACAAGTTCAGGTAACACAAATGAGCACAGCTATCAGAGTTTCTTTCACATACCGGATAAAATGGAAATGTTCAAATGTCCAGGGCCTCCTGACTGCTGCGGGTGATGTTATTCCCTGAAGTGATGCTGCCATCTTGTGAGGGAAAGGCTTAAATCCACTTTTATTTTCATTCCTGAGATGTATCCACAGTGACTGGAGACCTGGGACACACAGGTCAGGAACTGCCAGGGATGGGAGCTGGATATTTGCTCTCCCTCCCCAAAACCAGCTCTTTGGACACAGAGTGGAGAGGACAGGCAACCCTGGCCAGGAATTCAGAATTCTTCACAGCAAGTTCACCCTTGGTGGAGCAGAATACTCAATTTGTAGTGGGACATTCAAAGCAAAGAGAACTTACATTTCAGGTGGAAATGAAAGCAGAGGAACCACGGGCAGTTCATGCTAAAAGTTGGTGAACTCCACTTCCTTTCTTCTAAATTCCACTGTGCAGCTGGTACCTTGTGCTGCTAGATTGGGAAACCAAGCAAATTTTAAAAATGCCTTTTGCATGGCCAGATATTCCATCCATCCACCAGTCCTTGACATTAGGGATCAAAGGACAGAGTACAGCTAAAGTGAACAAAGTAATTTCTTGACTTTTTCACCAAATAACACATCATTGTTATTCTAATATAATATCTTACATTCTTCTGCATCTCTGTATTCTAATTCTCCATACTCTCATCCAAATGCACACACATAAGATTTCAAGACAAGAACTAGAAGCACCTACAGTTGGATTGAATTTCACAGCATGGGCTAAGGAAACTGACTGCTATTAAATCTAGAGTGAAGTTTTCCAACAATGCTTCTACAACTGAAAATGTCACTTCAAGTGTTGCATGCACTCAGCATGAATCTGTTTTGGAAAAGAAATAAAGTAGCTTCAGTATGATCAAAATATTCTGACTTCATATTTGTGAATGGAGTATTTAAATCTTCTATTTCCACATTTATAATATGTAATGCAGAAAATACAATTTTGCAACATTTCATTTCTTGAAAGCAACTAGAACATGTATGGTATTCTAGAGGCCATACACCACAGAGTCTATGTACATTCAGTTTTCACATGGGTGTACAGAGAAATGTCCCGAAAATTAATTTTATTAGCACACCTAAAGGTTTACTGTTGCTAGAAAAAAAAATCACCTGCTCCTCCTGGCTGCCAAATCCATGTCTTTCTGCAAGCCCCCCACACCAGAAGCAGCATCCTGCTGTTTGGGCTTAGAGTTGTAGCTACAAGCAGTGACCTCTCTGCTCTCCCAATATGCAAATTTGTTATGTTACAAGAAGTTATTTTAATAATCCCTCACGGGTGTTACTGAAATGAATCTGTTACTTTGCAGTTGGAGCAGCTGGTGAGGAGAGAGTGCCCACCACACTGTTAGATTTTATTCTTGCTTCCTGGAAAAACAAATTGACTTAAACACGAGCGTTAACACTTCTAGGTTAAAAGACAGTGACCCACAAACAGGATCACTGCTGATTAAACCAGTGACACCCACTTATAACCAGAATTCTCATTCACTAGGAAGAGGAGAAATTACAGCTGTTACAGCTCTGGGTCTTCATGTATTCCTTTGGAAAAAGAGTGGAAGCTACCATCGTGCCCTGTCTTTGAACAGCACAGCTATTCACACAGAAGTAAAATGTTTTGGAATCTCTGAAAGAAAGGACTACAGCCTCAATTATTAATCAGACATTTTGGCAGTTACCAGTTGCAAACTATTGTTGTGATGTTGTGAGGGTCCTCAGGACAAGGTGAGAGATGAGAATTTGACTCCAAGTTCTCAGAAGGCTGATTTGTTATTTTATTGTATTATAAGAGATTATATACTAAAACTACACTAAAGAAAGAGAAAGGAGACATGAGAAGGCTGGACAAGAATGAATAATAAAAACCTGTGATTGACCAGAGAGTCTGACACAGCTGGACTGGGATTGGCCATTAATTAAATCAATTCACATGGCACCAATCAAAGATGCACCTGTGGGTGAGCAACCTCCAGACCACATTGCAAGCAATCAGATAATTATTGTTTGCATTTCTCTTCTGAGGCTTCTCAGGAGAAAAATCCAGGTGAAGGGATTTTTCAGGAAATGTCATGGTGACAAACTGTGTGTAACGTATTCATTAGCTTGCAGCACACCCCAGCATGCATGGTGTGAGCCAAGAACACCTTTTTCTCTTTGCCTGCTTCAGGCTTTCCAAAGCACAGTTCTTCACTGGGAAACTGTAAACCAGACAATCTGGCCCTACATATTTATAAAATGTTTTTGTTTCTTGACTTAACAGCAAGATCTGCTCCTTGTAATTACTTGGAAGAGCACTGAATCAAGAGATACATTCTACTGCCTCCTCTGTAAAACACGTGGCCTTTTATTCATGACAACAATGGCCCTGAATTTTATTTTTAATTCAATATGCTTAGTGAGTCTGGAGTCTCTACACTCTATATTCAATTATCTAATCTGAAATCACAGCCTAAAATAAACTGTGTTAATCAGAGATTAGAATATGTTGTACTTCTCCTCCATCTGCAAAACTGTTGTGGACTTTGGGCAACAGCCTCTGAATCCTTTGATGCTCCACATGCCCACGTTAATTCCTGTAAATATGAATGTTTCTGGCCTGAGAGAGGAGCAGGTAAGGGGAAAGGATGATGTGACCCACATTCACAAGCAAAACCCTCTCATTGCATTTCCTGGTACTGACAAATGGAGCCTTTTAATTTGCTAGGGTCTGAGAACTCTTTGAGAAATGGGCTCAGGAGATGTATCTATTTCACTGGGAAAGCAACCTTTCACTGCCAGCATGCAGGTGTCCCTTCAAAGCTAAGGGGCTTTGGTTTTCATGTGATTTATCTCTGTATCTCACCTCAGAATGTTAGTCTGCCCTCAGGTATTTCACCTCTCCTACACACCTGAACTTACTTTGCTGGCTTGAACCTATTAAAATTTAAAAACAAAAAACAACAACAACAAAAACCAACAGATGCATTAGAACTATGGAATACAGAGGACATGTTTGCAAGGATGGTGTGTGGAGGAATAACAGTGTGTACTGTTATTCCTCCAAAACATGAAAAGCCATAAAACCCATCCAGCTGACCAAGCAAGGCCATCTCCAGAGCCAGCAAATGCCCCGGGGGGACTCAGTGACAGAGCCTGGGGGTCACTGTAGGCACTCACAGTCCCTCTGCAGCCCTGCCACCCAGCCAGCCACAGCCAGCAGCCTCCTGCAGGGGCCAGGAGCAGCCCTGGCCACCTGCACAACCCAAATTCTGCTCCAAACAATTCCAGGAGTTTGGGAACCAGAACAAGAACTAAGGGGTCTGAATCTCTGAGCTCCCCTGAGCTGATTTGAGCTCCCTACAAGAATTCTCATGTCAGAAAAACTTTTTCTTGGCCAGCAGTGAATACTCACAGCTCTATTTGAAGTGCAAAGGAGCTGAAAAGACTAAGGTACTTCCAGAGTTGCAAAATCCTACTTCCGTCTTCTTTTCAAAGCCTTTTTTTCCTTTCTTCTTTTGAAGGAGTGTCACTTGTGGCTACAAGTTCATGGGGAAGATCGACAAAAGTATCTCCAGCTGAGCTGAGCCAAGTATCCAACATACCTGCAGGGAGATGATCATTATCGGTACCTGCAACCACCATGAATATTCAGATTTTAACTGCCTGGGTCCCTTAGTCTAAATGGACTTCTTTACAAAAAAGTTCTGTCAGCAAAATGAAAGATCACTTTCTCACACTGGAGGAGTTCTTACCAAAAAAAAAAAAAAAGTTTAGAATGAGAATATTTAGAATGAGAATGTTTCTAAGCGTTTTTCAGTAATGCAATTCAGCAACTTAAAATATCCATATGAGTTAAGATATAGCTCCCTGCTCAGCCAAACCATGACTAAATAGGAGACATCTTGTTCCCTCTGACTCACAAAGTACATCCTGAGAATACTGTGGTGAAAACTTTCTATGCATTTATTATCTGATGAATTATATGTGATGAAACTCTTTTTAGCTGTTTATACAAGTATGGTAAGGGATGCAGAATTCTAAACACTTCCAGGACAGTTTCTGGAAAAAAGGTTATTTCCTGAATCAACAGCTAAGGATTCAGACCTATTCAGGGTACAGCTGGCCCTCCCTCAAAAAATTAAACCAAAATACTGAGTGCTTCACCTTGCAGGTATAATTTAATGTATTGCAAACATCAATTAAAGAATGACTACTTACCTCAACTGAGGCTTTAAGAGAGATATTTTCCTTCATAATGTCCACAATTGTCAATGCTACACACAACCAATATCGCTACTTAAAATATTATTGTCCAAAATGAGATCTAAGAAAAGCAGCAGACATTAAAGAAAACAAAACACAAAGAAAAGCTACCAAAGAAAGACGATTTTATTTTAATCACAAGGCTGCTCAAAATCATTAATTTCTAGAATAAATTACCTTCACCTGAACTATTCATCATACTTAAGCTTGTACTGGTTAAACGACTTTCTTTTTATTAATTTCTTCTTTGGTTATCATTCCTGGCTGCAGTAATTATTTCTGCACAGCAAATAAACACAACAATACACACAGTGAAATAATTACAGAGGAACTAAAAATTAATGAAACCTTTCACCACAGAAGTAAAGGAAAAAGGAGTCCCAAATTACTTGGAATTTTAGGAAATGCAGGGTATCACTTGCAGAACTTCTCTATAACAGCAGGAAGCCTTCAAAAAGTGTAACCCATCCAAAAGAAAGTCCAAAAACCAAAGCAGTGGTGCTGAGGTCCTCCTGTGTTTTCTAGAATATCTGAATAACAAGTTCTTAGATGAAAAGACAGGGCAAGATTAAGAGAAGGGCAGCCTGCCACTGTTCTGTTGGAGCTAGGCCTTAAATATTTAACAAGGTTCCATCTGAAGGTTTAAAAAAGAATGTATGAGTGGTGCAGATTGCTAGATGAAGGAGAAGGGTCATGTTCCCTGCATACAAATTCAATACTGATTTTTACATTAATACTTTCTAGAAAATATACAAGATGCACTAAAGAACTTTATTTAAATAAATGCATTATTTAAATCAAAACCGAGTAGGAATTCTTTTGATGAATAAGAAACTAATTTGCCATAAAAGATTGACAAGACAAGTAAAATATTTTCCTAATACTTATGCTATTTTTGGACTAGTATTTTTGTAAACAGCCAGAACACACAGCATTTCTTTGACATTCTATGAACTCCTTTCAATTTGATAGCTCCAAATCCAACATTCAGTTCAACCTTCTGCCTCTCTTTTTCTTGTTTCCCAACACAACCAACTGCACAGACAGAGATTTGCCAGGTGTTCCTTGCAAATAAACACATTCTTAAAACAGTCTAAATATGACCTACAGTGAGTTATTGCAGGACTTGACAGATACCCAGGATGAACACCTGTCATAGTACCAAGGACAATTCCTACGGTGTCAGAAAAGAACAGCACAAAGGTTGTTCTGTAATGCTGACCTTTCTTTCCAGTTACAGAACCTAACATTAACATTGAAACATACACGGTTGTTGAGCTTGAGTTATTCAGCTAGAACCTAATTAAACTATTCCCAGCTCAGAAATTAGAAAAAAGTATATTCTTCTAAGACACCCTAACTGGCTGATACTGTACAATGGAGCACAGAGGTCTCTGGATGTTATTGTACAGAAGGCTTGGGGAGAACACAGACCTCAATAAGATAAATCAAACATTCTTTATCTCTGCTAGAGGTGTAATAATTTCAATATAAGGGCACACTTCTTTACAATCCACTCACTATGTTCCACTATACTGAAATAAATCAGCCCTAGCAACTGCCACTGAATCCATGTAAATACATTCCTTGTAGTTTGCTCAGCAGTGGAACACAAAGATGTTTTAGTCTTATTAAATTCCTGGTGGGTTTGGGGTTTTTTCACCCTGTTTTCTGGCACTGGATTCATGTCTGGTGTTCTGGAAAACTCAGCATCTGAATCACCTTTAACTGTAAAGAAACAAGATTAATGTAGCAGCATCTGATCATAATATTAAATATTTATTACTTGGTGAAATCACGATTTTCCCTTCCCTGTGAAAATACTACACCTGCAGGAAGATGTTTAATTGGTCCCAATATTTACACATGCTTAGAAAATACGTGGAAATGTTACCAGCAGCTTCTAGTGGGGAAAGCACTCATTATCATCAGAATTATCTTCTGATTCTGCAAGGCAAAGGGAGGTCAGCTGGCTGAGTCAGCCTGCAGGTATTTCCCTACTTCGGGAGGAGGTGCCTGAGGCTGAAGGGCTGCGAATGGTCTCTGTTTGCACTGCTCACTCTCTTGCTGGGGAATTTCTCTTCCCCATCTCACGGTCAGCTTGCAGGGAGAAACCTGACTCTCTTCACCACACATCTCTCTGCTCAAAGAACCTTAAGAAAAAACTGTAAAATACCTCTACATCATCGGGGAAACGGAGGGGTAAAGGGCAGTGGGCAAGGCTTTCAACTTCTACGTGTGTCTATTAAAGTTAGCTTACTGAATAAATAAAAATACTGGCAGAAACAACTTCTGGGTTTAAAAAGCTCAGGTCTCTGCTCCAAAGCACCCCATTTATCCAGTTCCCAAGGGTCTGTGATGTTAGGAAAATGAATCCACAAACACCAGAGGTTTATGTCCAAAAAGGAGACAGAGGAGTCCTGTAACTTTATTCCAATAAAGGCAGAGGCCATGGGGCATTCCCCTGGGATCACTCAGATTTTTGGAGGACGCAGCCTCCTTTTTATCCCAATTTCCCAGCTGCATTTCCCTTCTCTCTTTCTCCACTGGCTGGGGTACTTGAGATGCACAGACTTCCCAAAACACCTGATACCAGAGATTCCCCTCTCATGTATAACCCTCCTTTTAATTTTTAATTCTTACAGAATTTAGGGGTTTTTCTTCCCCATTGCTTCTTTCAATGTCTAATTTCATTCATCAGCAATCCTAAAGTTTATTTGTAAAAGCAAATCTCTTTTTCCATTCAACAATCAGTGGAATCCTTCCCATTGTTTCTTTTATCTCCCAGTGCTAGTTTTACCTACCAGCAGCCCCACAGCCTGTTTGGAAAGACAAATCCGCTATTCCTCTCAGTGACAAGCTCCCTTACCCCCTAGGCTTCCCTGAATGCAGGCCCTGAGCTCCAAGTTTCCATTGCCAGTCCTGTCAGGCTGGGTGACAAAAGGGACACTGTGCTGTGCACAGATGTTTATTCCAGTGCCACTGGCTCCCAGTAAACAACCAACAGAGAGTCCTTATGCAATTTCCTGTTCTCCTCAAATCTCGCTCCAATTCCAGCGCCAAAACAGCTCCCAGCAGAGCCACAGAGCTCCTGGCTGAAGGTGTCCCACACCTACAGCTGCCTCCGTGTCCCATACATTAGGCTCAGCTTTTCAGCAACAAGACTATTGTGAAATAGAAAGGACACAAAGATTGATTTGTTTCACTTGATATTAAAGTTTTAGTGGTTTTATAATAGATTTTGTTAATCAAGCTTTCTCAAATATCACTGTCTAATGCAGTACCAGGAAGTAGCTTTTTTGCTTTTGCTTTCTGTCCTATAAAAGCACCAGGGCAAATGTTTTGGTTCTTCCCAGAATGTCTTTGGGTGCAAAAACAATACAAAAAAAAGCAGCTGACAGTGTCCTGCTTGTTCTTTTGAAGATGCTTATTCCTTCTATGATCACCACCATGGCTATCCATGCATTTTCCCAGGGACACAGATTTCATCTGTAGACATCACATTTCACTTCCTCTTTTCCTCACTTTGTCTCTCATTATTTTCCAAACCTTTTGGATTTGCCTTTCACCTTGCCATGTCCATTTCTGGGAGGTTCTTTATCATCACGTTAACCTTCAAATTTACATAACTTAAGCAAGTTTAGTTCCTTCTTCCAGGTTTAACTGGGAGAGCTTAGGAAAAGAGAGAAGTCTTGAAATTATTGTGAAAAAAAATCTAGTATATACAGCGACTTGCAAAATTTGAAGTGTCATAAGTGGCATCATGCATGGTAAAGACTAATGTTCACATTTGAAATTTCCATCTTCTTTTCACGTGCTCACTGAGCACAAGGAAACATAGCTAAATATGCTGTTAGAGCATACTATTACATTTAAAATGGTCTCCCTGCAGAGCCTAAGAAAGGTGAATCTGCTCACATCAAACCTCTTAGCATAGTGATAGAGGAAGGTCTAATTGTGCTCTCAAGAAAACCTTGCTGGTTGCTGGTTCCTTTAATGAAATCAAGGCACATTACAAATTCAAAGAAGAAAAAAACATCAAGCTGCAGTTAACATTTCACACAAGGATTCTAATATCTAACTTCTTCTAATGTACAGATACATCCAGTTTACAGCAGAAGAGACTGTCTGAGTTACTCTCAGTTTTGAAAACCAGAAATTTCCTCCTCTGGGTAGCAGCACTCATCACTAATCTAATTATCTCAGGATTTGTACACTTGATACAAAACTCTAAGCTCAACTATTCCAGCTGTGACAGTGTGGACTTAGATGTTTGCCAAAATAAATAGGCAAATAAATAATGCAAATAGTCAAAGGGACTTCCCTTGCAGAAATGCAAGAAAAAGCAAAATTGCTAAGGAAATCTAAGTGGATATTCCAAATCATAAACCTCAGCTATTTCCAAGATTCAAAGCTGCAGCAACACGGAACATCTCATGCACCTAAACAATAAATTACAGACTGCTGTGATGTACTGCAGCAAACAGTCAAGGGAACAACAGGACTAAACATAACCTGGTATTCAAAACCAAACTTCTCACCCTCAAGCCTCAAGGCTTTAGACAGAAGAGGTAGAAGAAAGTGCCTTGGGTTTGTATTTCATATCTCTCTCTCTAGTTGTGCCTGTGAATGTCCCCCAGCTGTTACAGTTTTAACCAGATTTCTCCACACTGCATATTAGTACCAGACTAACTCCAGTTGAAACACCACCTTACCTAACTACTGCTTTACAACACAACAGTGCCCAGAAAAAAGGCATTAAGCAATCCAAGTGAACTGAGTGGCACCATTCTCAGTCATATGACTGAATTAAAATAGCCAGAGCAGCACTAGTAACTACTCTGAAATCTCAGTAAATCATCACTTTGATTAAAGATTTTAAAAATTTGCATGTCCACTTTAATTCTTAGTGCTTTCAGTTTTCCCCCTTCCTCAATTAAAAAGAAAAAAACAGTTAAATATTTCATCCTGAGGTAGTGCCATGGTTTAAGCAGCCAAAGGACCAGAATCAGATTAGCAGTGAGGCTTTGAGAATCATTTCTTATGCCATAAATTTATCTCCAAAAATTAAATCACAAAAGCATCTTCAAAACACCTTTGTATGAACATTATTTTTGTTCATTTCAACACAGGAATTCTTGGTTCCATTACCTGTTCACAAAAAGCTGCCCTTCCAGTTTTCAAGAGGCACTACAAAAGTGCTGCTACAGCCAAGGACTGTACAAAAGGACTCCCCTAAAGACCCTGTTAAATCTACTTTGGCTGTACAGAAATGTGGCAATCAAAGAGGATGAAAGTCCTTGGATGTGACAGGAACCACCATCCCCAGGCTGCCAGGAATATGGATGTGACCACCGTGAGGCAGTCAGTTCAAGCTTCATTAACCTCTTCATGTCTGAAATGGGTACTGCATTAGTGCCATCCTGGGTAGATTCAAATACATGAAAGTGAATAGCATGGAGATACAAAAAGCAGATTAACAAAAGACAAACTACAGTTTCAGCCTGTCTCTGAAGGAAGAGGCTAAAGGAACAGAAAAAAGGAAGAACAGACTGAGGAATAATTGGGGTATTAGCAGAAAATCTGCAGTTAGAAAAGTATGTTATCACCATGCTTTCATTTTTCTTAGAATTCAGAGGTCAGAAGAGATAAAACCCCTAAAAGACAAATACATCTGCTTTGATTATCTTTGTTTATAACTTCTTGGGCAGTAGGGACAATAAGCCTCTGACAGTCTGAGGCTTGCATTTTCCCCATTTGAGAAACCCTCCTAGCCCTCAAAAGGACAAACCTGCCATACAGCCCAGGTCTGGGATGCAGAGCAGGATGGGAGCTTTTTTGTGTATGCAAGTTTTCTTGTAGGTAGAAACAAACCTAGAACATCAAACAGCTGATGGGTGACTCTAATCCTAGTAAAGATCACTCTCATCAGCAAGTCTGCAATTTGGTTTCCTCTAAGTATTTGCATTGCTGGTGGTGTCAAAAGCACAGCTTTAGTACCTGTAAGAATTTAAAATCGATCTGGGCTGCTTAACATAAATCTTTTGTCCCCATAAGGAACACAAAGGCAGCATCTATGCAAAGGCACACATTTCCAGCACAAGGAAGGACATAGATTAATTCCATATGTAAAGCACTGTGGTAAATACTGCAGTAGCCAGCCTATGATTATATCTCTGAGCCTGGCACTGAGACCCTGCTGATTCATGCACCCCTGCATTCCATGGATGCACACCACATTAGTAACCAGCCACCCCAAAAGCCCAAGGAGCCCTCTTCCTTTAACAACTGCATAGAAAAGAATGCTCTGCTGAAGACTTAAATCTCAGCAGAGGATTTGGATTCAGTCCAGATCACCTGGAACCTATGTGGTGCTTACATCCAACAGGCCCAATTAAGAAGTCTGGTTTAAATCACAGGTGAGAGGTAAATGCATCTAACTTAAAATAGCCAGCACAATTCACTGCAAAGAACTAACAATATTGAAAGAAATCTCTTTCCCATACTAACAGCCAACACAAGATTCCAATTCTGCAGCCAAGCCTTCTAATCCAAATGTTGAAGAAACAACTGCTCTCCAGACACATCTATTCACAAAGGCAATGATGACAAGCAAGAACAGTAGTTACAACTTTTTTTTATTTATCCCATGTTAATTCAGTTCAATCAACAGATAAATTACAAATTTGAAAGAAAAAGAATCCATTAAAAAGAATTAAAATTCAGATTTATGTGACAAAAATTACCGCTTTCAGAAACTACATTCTCTCAACACTCTTACCACCCATGCTTTGCCCTACTCTTCCAGACAGAAGAGAGACTCCCAGCACCACGGGATTACTTTATCAGTGCACACCCCACACTCTGACAACTACTGACAGCCAGGGCTGAGTACAAACCACAAGACCCAGGAGCATTTCCGCGTGTATGACCAAAGCAACAGCAGTGCCAGCCTGCTGGGAGATTTCAAAGGGCCTTTCACCAACGTCAGGATACTCTGTACACAAGTCCCTGCCCCGGCTGACTCATGCTGTGTCCACACT